>NC_053024.1:537711265-537776829 GCF_003073215.2 Triticum urartu
CAAGCTTGTTGCCATCCTTAGTGGTTTGACTCGATGGACATTGCTCAAAAATCAGTTTCTGTGCACGAATGAGTACTACGATGCAATTCAATACAAGGGCCTTGTGTTTGCTGCCACCACTTGTAGCACTCTTTTTGCATGGTATCCTCGTAGTTTCGGTACGTTTGTCTTCCACCATAATTATAATTGTTTCATCCACATTCATGCGGGTTAGCAAGTTTCCCTTTACTAATTAACCTTCTTCTTGTGTTTCCAAGGTCCTGTGAATATCCCACCACCTATACTTGAAATTTTTTATAACCAAGGGGGAGATGCCGATGGTGATGATCACGAGCAGCGCCGATATACTCTGTGATGCCTGGCAACTAATTTCGATGGATCACCTCTTCTTGTGTGCATACAGCCCACTGATGATGTTACTGCTAAGGAAGCAGGTGTCTCCCATGGTCGCACTCTCCGGACCTATTCCAACACCCGTTGCATGGTATTCAGGATGGATACTAGTGTGCTAGAGCCAACTCCTTCTCCCACAGAATTGATAGTCTTGGAGAAAACTCGCTCTTCCTTGGACAAAACTATTCGATGATGGTGAAAGGCGATCCAACTGCTGTTGACACATTTATGAGAAGCAATTGTGTCTATACCTCGGACATTTGGGTGGTTCCCTACCCTGGTACTGATATAGTAGGCCGCTTCAGCCTAGATGATCAGTCCTGCGTTGGTCTCCAGATCGACAATGGATGGCCCGTCCCAGAGAATCACTTGTGGTTCAAAGCAAGCGTTTCCAACGCCGCAAAATGGTTGAGTTGAAGTTCATTTCATGGCTTGTTATTTGTTGTGTGGTGAAAACTTTAGCATTTATAATGTATCCTCGTTGTCGATGTGGGTTAATGACCTGTTGTATGTAATAAAATGATATGCCTGTGATAAACTTACTAAATTTATGAATGGCTTTCGAGTCGCTTCTCTGAGTGAGTGGTGCGACGAGGCAAAATATATTTTCCGAATACATAATTGTATGTGCATTGCAACAGGTTATCGGATGAGGCCAATCAACAATAGTAGTACACTATTTGTACTAGCTTCACATGCTTCACGCGTCGGGCGGGTGTTTTTACTGTAGCCATATGTTAATGTGTTCGCTGTACGTAACCAGCACCTCGAATCCTCGATACTAGTACTATATAGTAGGAGTAGTAGGGTGGCATGGGCCAGAACAAGCATTCACGTCCAGGAGTACGGCACACGCCACCACCACGACATCCATCTGACACCATATTATTTCTTGGAGTCCGTGCTAGAGCAATCTCTTCAACCTCGTCATTTCTCTAACTTCAGCCATCGCGCGGTGGGCAAGGTGGGGGTTTGCCGATAGTCGGTTTCCTTAACTGCGGTCCCACTTGTAAGGCCAACTCCAACGCACGACCCCAAACGGACCTCCATTTTGCATGAACTCCAACAATAATTTTGACTAGAAAAGTAAGACCAAAGAAAACAAGAACCACAAGAATACATTTTACTACTCCTGTAAGTTGGATTAGTGCCTTCTCGATGCATTCATTGTTGATCTGCGGAGGCTCGATCTTGCGTGCTTCTTTCTTCTTCGAGTGTAAAGAAGTAGACGTTGCTTCCTTGCATCTAGTCTCATGTCTAGCCTCTATTCTAGTAGGAGTATCAACAAGTGAACTAATCTCATCCGAGGGCAGAACCGAAGATTTGGTCGGGTTCTTCCTCCTTTTGCCGACACGTGGGACATCCAGCATCCAGGTCGTGTCATGAAAGAAAATAGAGTGGTAGTTGAAGCCACGAGATGTGCATCTTGGGTTAAACTATAAATAGAATCTTACTACTCTTGAGTAACTCCAAAAGCGGCCACCGAAGATCTTTATTGGATTTGTTTTTCATTACCAGCACGTCGAGGTGAAAGATGTGCAGGTTCAGTGGGTCCTCTTGCATTTTCACTAACATGTGGGGCCGCATGTGAGCAAACAGACGATGGGCTCCGTGCGTCCGCTGGCTGGCTGAGAAGAGAGATAGAGGAGGACTGAGCACGGACTGCAGGAAATTTGTTCTACGTACCTCGATATAGGCTCGATATAGTGGGGTGGCATGGGCCATAACTAGCGTTCATGTCTAGCAGTACGGCACACGCCACCCACACGAGTCCCATCTGACACCAATTTTCTTGGACTCCGTGCTACAACCATCTCTTCTCCCTCCTGTTTTCTTAGCCATTGCGCGGTAGGCGGGGTGGGGGTTTGCCGATAGTCGGTTTGCTCAACTGCGGTCCCACTTGTAAGTGAAAATGCAACATTGCATGCATTCCCGCTTGAGCGGCGTGCCGGACCAACCGTGTGGGGGTGCGACGCGAACACGGCAGGCTTTTCCTTTTGAACTCGTAACTTGTAAAATTTGGTTCTGCTCCATGGCACGACCGATAGATAGAAAATAATGATTTTTCCTAGAGTAATGAGAAGTTTGGTTCTGGCGCCGTTCATGCATGGAGTACGTATGAAAATTATGAAGTTGATGCGAATGGTAAGATAATTACTGTAGTATCATATACTACTACATGGATTTGACGGAAAGATAAAAATATATACGGATCCATCAACGTTCAATGACATCCTCACGCCCTTGTGCGCCGGTTCACCAACCGACGTGTGAGGAGCAGTGGCGTTGGCGGCGAGCTCAACGTGCTTCTGAACAGTGCCGTCCAAGGTTGCCCTGCGCTCCAACAAGGCCAGCGTCCTATCGTCCTCCTCTTGCATGTAGTAGTCCTTGTGGACGATTTGCGCATAGACATGGTTGATTATGTCGATGGTGTCTTGCTGCACCAGGTGCTGCGCGGCGAGCGCGACCTCGAGGTGGACATTCTCCGGCGCGACGGCGGGCAGTCGCAGGGCCACCAATGCATCGAAGAGGTTGTTACCATAGTGGCCGTTGAGGGTGGCGGGCATCGCAGAGCCTGAGCGCGTCGGCTGGAGGCTTACGTCAAAGTCACCCGCAAGCTTCTTGACGACGGTGAACTTGTTGAGGAAACCGACGAGGACCTCATCGAACAAGGAGACGAAGCTGTCGTCCAAGCGGCCCCTCGCCCTGGCGGCCTCAAGCAACACTACCTGGAGACGTTCCTCGGTGCCGGGCCGCAGGCCGGTGTCATGGACCATCTGGCATAGCCGGCTGATGCTCGCGTTCATCGCCTGCATGGGTCTAGCGTAGCTTCTAGTCAACTGATCTTGCGATTCGAGTGATCACTCAACCCTTGGTTAGCGTGCGTAGGTGCGTAGGATTTCATACTACTCCTCGGCCCTCTACTGCACCTGCCTTTGGCTGTATGATAGGTGGGCCAGCCACCCCCGGGGCCACGTGTCATTCACCCAAAGGCAATTGTCGTAAGTCAATGAAGCTGCGTCCCCCTCCGTGCCGGTGCAGTATAGTCATCTCACCGGACCTCTAGTTGGGGCCAAACGAGAGAAGTTTGATGTTTACTGGTTTATTAGCCCCCTTTGCATTTTGCGCCAAGTTTTGACCTTTGATTTAACTAATAAAATGTTAATGCATGTAAACAAAAATGTTGTGTAAGTCACCTTACGAAAACCAAATAATCCCAAAATACTTAGTCACGGTGCATTAACTCCCTCCTTGTTTCTTATTTCGTGACATATCAACCAATGAGAGATGTGGGCCGTACATGCTTTCAATGACTTGAGACTACCAAACATGACATGCAGTGTTTAGTTCATTGCATGTAATCCTATTAGTACTCTAGTTAGGAGTAGCAAAAAAACATTAAGTTCTCTCGCCGATAGGAATAAAACACCTTGTATTTATTTACAGAGGGAGCAGTACATTTTTGGTGACATGCATTACTAGATATTGCTAGTCAAATAATAAAATCCAGATGGACGTGGTAGTACTCCTAAATCCAGACGGTGGTGCTAGTAGTACTACTAGTAGTACTACCAATGTAGTAGTAGGAGTACTAGCACTGTACTACCCGTTGGTCAAATTATTACGTGCTGCTCCTCACAGTGAAGTGACAAGACCCTGCGCCGGAGATGACACCTGAGTATAGGCGCCGTGTTTGGCATACCATAGTCAGCCTCACCATCTGCAGTCACTATCATCATGGCTGTAGAGCTAGCCTTCTTACAACTAGCCCTGTTCGACATAATTTCCCGTGCGTAGATGCCCGGGCATTGCACGGAACACCAAGATTGGGGGTGGACGGCTCCGGCAGTGGCCATCGCGCCATATTTTTCCATGGCCTTCTACTCATAGATGTGGTGGGGAGGAGATGAGGCTGATTGTGAGAGACAAGGAGTTGTTTGTAAATAGGGAACAAGTGTGGGCATCTTTTTGCAAAAATGGAGAAGCTTGGTTTGTATGCGTCAGATCTACATCCGACGGCTATTGGTGAAAGATGGGAGGCACAACATCATCACCAACTCAGGACCTGTTTGATTCGTAGGATTTTGAAAACGCAGGAATAGGACACGACAATATTACAAGTTTCAAACTGATATTACAAATGTTAGGAGTAATGCTGCACCTACGAAGAGGGAATTATTAGGAAGTTTACGTAAGATCTTTCGTTACTTTAGGTGGATGCAGCATTATCGTACAAACTAAAATCCACCGCCCTGACAAGTCACTAATGGGCAAATAAGTTTTCAAGTCTCTGTCCACTTGATGTTTCAAAAACAAATTCAGCTTCTGCGGAGAAATGAGCTCCACCGTGTACCCGCGCGGATGTGGCTGGGCACGAAGCATGAGTACGTGCACGGTGCACCTATTCTCTTCTTGTATACGTACACACCTACGTGGGGTTGTGTGAGAGAGATACAAACCTAGAGAGATATAGTGTGTGGGTTCTTGAGAGTTTTTTTAGGGGGGGTCAATCAAAAAATTTAACATATGCAATGTGTGTGAAATAGAGTCCTGGATATAACATATATATAGAGGGGGCGATCCACGAGAAGAGAGTGGAGGTATCATCGGCTTGAGGGGTCCATAGAATCGAAGAGAGGGGTGATGATGTGTGTGTGTGTGTGCGCACGATCGATAAAGAGTGCCATCGAATTTGTGTGTGTCCACGTCAAAGATATAGAGTGGCTGGCCTACTGGAATGTGAGATGGGACATGTGCAGTTTGTCTCTGTGGCATGGATACCTACCTGCAGCACTCGAGTATCAGTGTGTGGTGGGGGAAGAGGGAGGCCCAATTAACTATAGAGGTACAATGGCTGGTATATGTGTGGAGGAGGAGAGAGGCCTACCTCATGTATTAAGGAGATTGATCTGCCTCATGTATTAAGGGAGATCAATCGGCATCCATGCATATGTGCAGGAGATGAATAAGGTTGGGAGAGAGACAGAGCTAGAGTGTTGGAGGGGGTGGTAGTGGAGTTGCTTCTAACAAATGGTGGGATAGGCTTGCTAGACAAACGGAGGGCATGCCCGCAATATCAATAAGAGAGGAGATGGCTGCTTGTTGTCTGTGCACGTGCGTGTGAGAGACGGGTCAGGAGGCATGCACGAATGATGAGGGGGGACGATGTGGCTGTGGTAAGCAGACGTAACTACATAGGAAGATCAATCGCCCTTTGTAAGAGAAAGGAGAGACATAACTTGTGAGGTACGTCGATCGATGGGGGGGGGGTAGTTAAAGTCGATCTAGGTATATGTTGGGAGATCGATCGGTATACATGCATGTGTGTGTTAGAAGCAAATGAGGCACGAGGAGAAGGATAGAGAGAGAGGGATGCATGTAGGAGGTGGTACGAGAGGCATACTATATCGAGGGGGAGGAGTGTGCGAGTACGAGAACGATGAAAAGAGTGGTGGGAGTGAGGCATGGACGGTGACAAGAGAAGAGGGGAAGCTTGTGTTTGTGCTAGGCACACCTGGCTAGAGAGGCATATCGATCGATGTGTGCCGTAAAGAAGGAGCTGGGGGGCCTACACACACCGTGGGTGAACGACCTAAAGTGAAAGGACAAATTTGCGTGATGGAGCTAGAGAATGCTGAGGGAGGGTGAGAGGGATGTGGGCATGTGCATGCACAAGAGAAAGTTAGCGCTAGCTACAAAAATAAGAGGGTTGTGTGGGTGTAAAAGACGAATAGAGATCATATATACTTCATTATAAAAAGCAAATTCAGATATTTGAAGAATTTATAATAGTGTTTCAAACCGACGGATGTGTGAATATATATAACGGTGATACACATGGTGTGGTTATGAACATGGTATACTACATTTAATATATTTTATCTCTACTCTTATAAAAAACGGAGTTGTTGATGATGGTGTGCCTGCCATCCTGCATTATAGGCAGTCTGATTTATATCTGGCGGATAGCAAGGAAACTATGATGGTTGAAGTTGGCAACAATCATGATTGTAGATTCTTATTGAAATAGAGAAACGAATTCAAATTTAGTTTGAATTGCAGCGGTAGTATAGACATTTGGAATGCACTAACATGTTGGTATGAGTAGGTTACATGCATTATACAGCAAGCGAAAAAATTTAATCGGACATAACATGGATTCATACTCCCTCCTTCCATCTATATAGGGCGTAATGAGATTTTTAAGACCGCCTTTGACTATTGACAAGATTAATAGTACATGACATGCACAATGTGAAAATTATACCATTGAAAGAACCTTTCACAAACGAATTTAACGGTGTGCTTTGTGTAAGTTGCATGTCATATATCATTGCTCTAATATTTGGTCAAAGTTAGCATCGAAAAACGCATTAGGCCCTATATAGATGGAAGGAGGAAGTAGCTTTGAATAGCATTTGTATAGTAAAACGGGGCAAGACTCTTTCTTTGTGTGGTGTGAATAGTTTTATTTTTTCATTTTCTTTATGGTTGAGGGAAGTGCGAATTGATTTGGTACGTACAAGTACAATATTACTACACGTTAGGCTTGTCCCTAAAATTCAACCCGCGTCTTGTTATATCCCAAAAATTCAGATATCGTGCTCCCAAAACTGGCGCCTTCACAACCCGCGCCTTGCTATCCCGAAATTACAACACGCGCGAAAACTCCCTCCAGCTGCCAAATCCCGACACGCGAAATCCCCCTTCTAACCCTAAGCCGAAAGGGCCACTAGTTCAAATCGGTGGGGGGTACTTTTGTAACACACCCTACATTTTGGACAAGCGCGTTCCTAAGTCATGCTTCACCCCCTCCCATCTCCCCCTTTTCGCCATTCGAAATCCCAGGCTGCCATAACCTCTCCGCTCTAGCCGCGAAACCCCACCCTCCTCCGTCCGCCACGTCACCGCTGCCCAGTCAGAGCCTCTTCCCCGACGACGTCGTCCACCGCAACAGCTCGACGTCCCTCGTCCACCTCCCCGGATGAGGATCCATCGTCCATCTCGCCGTCCCGCCGGTTCAGCCACACCATCCTCCACCTCCAAGGAGCTGCTCCGAGGATCACCTCGTCTATCGCGACGGCTCCATCCCCACAGCGCCGCCTTAACCTGCTCCACCGGAACCGCAGCATCCTCACCGACTCCTCGGACGAAGCCGAGGCCTACTCGGCGCCACCAAAGAGGTTGTACACTCATCGCATCGCACCTTCTCCTTAACTCGACCTCCCGGCACTGATGGTGCTCCATCCCGCACCCCCATGGAGCGGCTACCTTGAAGCCGGCGCCGCGGGCGACATCTCCACGGCGGCTCTCCCCCAGTGCGAGGCCCCTTCGGCGCGGTGTCCATACCAGCTGGATCTGCTGCTGCTGCTCCGGCTCTCGCACGATCGCTCGCTCGCCCAGCTACTGCTGCCGCTCTCCCCCTCGCTCGTGCTGCTGCTCTGTTCCAATTAAGCCACACTTCTAGTCGACTGAATCGACTTTTGGGTCAGTCGATTTTCAAGGGTTGCTGTAACATCCCAAATTTTCAATTTGGAATGTTATACATTAGATCATCAATGCATATCATATTTTCTTTTGCATTTTGGTTGATCCTAGAAATTCTACGCAACTCAATGACCCACGGAGAGAGTTGGGGATTTCGTTATTTTCATATTTGAGTTCTCAAATTTTGAGAATAGGATCATTTGATTTTATTTATTTTATCATCAATTATTTCTATTACACAAAATATGAGAGAGGGAATAAAATGACTTTCCCAAAATAAAGAAATATTGAGGATTTAATAATAAAATCAAATAAGATTTTATTTCGGAGTTTTTCGGTGTTTTATTTGAATTTAGGAAAAATGTGCGTTTTTCAAAATTGCATTTAGGCCCAAATAAATGTTCACCTTGTGCGGCTTGATTTTAGAAGCCCGTGAAAATTTATTTCGGAATTTTTGGAGTCCGTTTAGTATTTCTTTTTATTTTTCTTCCGAGCGGAATAATTAAAAAAACGAACCGACTTCGGGCCGTACCCGAGCGGGACACCGCCCGGGGGCAGCCTTTAAATAGCGCCGCCCCGAGCCGCCCCAGCCCATCAGCCCCGCCTCGATCCGCGGGCGCCCGGAGCCGCCGCCGCCGATCTCCCCGCCGAGGTTCTCAGGTCGTCGCGCTCGTTTTCCGTGCCGATTACGGTCGTCGTTTTTCTTTTTCTCGGATTAAATCCGCGATTTTTCTGATCGCGGTTCCTGATCCGATTTTCGTTTTAGTTTAACTTTTCGCTCGTTTATCGGAATCAGGCGATTCAAGCGCCTAGAGTTTCGTCTCGAAACCCTCTATCCGTTTAACCAACTTAAACAAGATTTTGCTACTGTAAAATTTGCCCTAGATCCAGATTACTAGAACGAAGTTGTTTTCTTTCGCCGTTTGACTTTCGTTGCTTCGTTCGATTTGATTCTTTTGCCAACCGGAGTTCTTAAGTTGAACCTTCTGGTTAGATCTCTTATTTGAGTTTTACCTGTGCATTAGATGAGTACTTATTGTATGCTTGTTTGTTTGCCTGCGATAGAATACCCGGAGTGCGCCGCCTGTTACTTCGAATCTCTAGGTTTCGCGGATCATCAGCAAGGCAAGTAACACTTTGATCATACCTCCTACTACCCAGTTTTATTGCATTAGATAAATCCTCAAACATTGCATGATTATGATCTAATTAAATTATGGGATGGGAAGTAGTTGAGGTAGTACCTATTACCTGTTTATTATCAAACCTTTGGGAGTTACTTCTCTGTTTTCCTATTATGCCATGCCATGCTAGTAGACGTGGATTGGGTGAGTGATATCCATGACAGATGTGAGTTTTGTTAATTCAATGGTTTATCTAAGGTGGCAACTTAAACACACATCTGGGTGGATTGAGGTACCTGGGTATTCCAGGATTGCCTGTTTTTCTTTATAGACCGCCACCCAGGCCCAAAGGGATCATGAGATTTTTCATACTAGAAACTTCCATGTGCAGCCACAAGCTATTATGGGCTCTAGCATAGTTGATTAAGTCGTGCGAACTCTTACAGGGTAGACTAGCAGATGTAGGGGAAAGTAGGTGTAACGGTCTATCCATCGTAAGGTGCTAGCGCTTCTGAAAGACTATGTCTCGGTCATCCGTCTTCTCAAACACCATGTAGTGCGAGAAACCAAACGGAGGCGATCGAGTCTTGTGGGGAAAAGTGCGCAAACTTCTGCAGAGTGTATAAACTAATCATGGTTAGCCGTGTCCCCGGTTATGGACATCTTGAGTATCTAGTACTTGGATTATCATGTGAATCTCAACATGTTACTCTAAATTAATTTGTTGGGTTTTGTTTAATGATGATGCTTAATTGGGATTGAGAATGCTGTCAACCATTCTCAATGTTTAACAACTACCATGATAGTTAATTAAAATTTATTCCTTTGTAGCAGGGAAAAAATTGGCTTTACGCAAAACTGTAACCATAGAGCTTTCCACCAGCCAAATATGCATATAGTATAGCTGTGTCATTCCATTACTCTCTATGTGTTACCTTGCCAGCATATTCCATGTGCTGACCCGTTTCGGGCTGCAACGTTAATGTTGCAGACTTTTCAGACGACGATTAAGGAGTTTTTAGGTCATGGTTCTATACTCAGTGATGCCGTTGGAGTTGATGGACTCACTTATCTTCCAAGCCTTCCGCTGTTATCGTTATTAGATGGCCTTAAGCCATACTTATTGTAATAAGTTCTCTTATGAGACACTCGATGTAATAAGTGTGTGATTGCTACTCTGCTATAAATCCTCCGAGTACTGTGTGGTGTCAGCATTACTGATCCAGGGATGACACCGGAGCATAGAGATCAGACCGTTTGAGGTCTGGTCGCTACAGAGATGGTATCAGAGCACACGCTGACTGTAGGACACGACCACTAAGCTAGAGAGCTAGATCACTATTCACTCTCTTCTCTTCTGACCTCTCATCTTTTCTAATCTTTAGGATGGCGGATGTAAGGAACAAGTTCACACAACCGGATGAAGATACACCCTTTGGACGACACTTGAATGAAGTCACTAGATACCTGAACATAGGAGTACCAAGCTTCACGGGAACCTACAACGCCACTTTACCTGAAGAAGAGCGATGGATGATTCAAGTTAAAGTTCCAGGAAGGACATTCATACCAGTCACTGAGCCCATAGAGTTTTCTTTTGATGCACCAACTTGGAATCTAGGCAGCTCACATCGCCATGGGACGCATTGGAGAAGTCTACCGCAAGGATCTCAAGGATACTATCTACCAGATTTGTGGACGCCGAGATGAACACTGGGAGATGATCAGCACCAGGAAGGATAGATCAATCGCAGCTTTTATCCAGGAGTTAAATCAGCACATTCGACGACAGGAGAACCAGATGTGCACCGACATGATAGATCTGAAGAAGGCTAAGACTAGAATCAAGGAACTGGAGGAAGAACTCAAGGCTACACGTGAAGATTATGAAGAGGAAATTGAAGTATTGGTGGAGAAGAATGACGACCTGATCAAGAAGATTGGAATATTTATGGGAGGCCCTACGCCAGTAGATGAAGATGAAGAACCCAAGGAGATTAGCCCGGAAGACTACATCATCATCGACGGCACCGACTCGGAACCGGATAGTAGCGATGATGACTATGTTGATGAAGCTGGAGCAGATATCATGGAGTCTGCAACCGAGGAATATTTCTAGTAGACCACCTCATCAGTAGTAGTAGTCCACCATGTAAATATAGTAGTCCGAGCACTTTTGCGATAGATAGATCGATTGTATGCCCTTGTTTGATTGATTGAAGTGAATTGTTTGTTTTGCCTCATGTGCATATGGGTAGTGTTTTCTCTTTAGACCCCCTCTATTCTTATATCTCACCTTTTCTAAACCCTCAGATGCCTCCGAGACGTGACCCTGGATTTGCCTTTCCACCGGAGCTCACTCAGTTGATCCAGCAGCAAAACATATTGATGCAGTTGCTAGTCCAGAATCAGAATCAGGGGAACAACAACAACAACCCACCACCACCACCACCACCACCTGTTGACCACTTAGCCCATTTTCTTAGGCTGAATCCGCCGGTGTTTTCCAGTAGCACCGATCCGATAGTAGCAGATGATTGGCTCCGCAAGACAGCTAGGGAGTTGACCACAGCAGGATGCACAGATGCGGAGAAGGTGAAGTTTGCCGCACATCAGTTAGAAGGACCCGCAGCATCATGGTGGGAGAATTTCACAGCCACTTTCCCTGTAGACACTGTCACATGGGACCAGTTTCAGCAGGCTTTTCGTACTGCCCATGTTTCAGTAGGAGCTATGGCCATGAAGAAGTGTGAGTTTCGCAACTTGCGCCAAGGAGGAAGGACAGTTGGCCAGTATGTGGAGGAATTTAGTAAGTTAGCACGTTATGCACCAGATGACGTCGCTACAGATGCAGCTAAGCAGGAGAAGTTTCTGGAAGGACTGAATGATGAGTTGAGCATGCAGTTGATGGTAGCAACCTTCAACAACTACCAGGAGTTGGTAGATCGTGCTCTTATGATTGAAGGCAAGCATCAGCAAATTGAGAACCGCAAGAGGAAGTATGGACAAGGAAAGTACAATTCAGGAGCTCAGTAGAAGCCATGTTTTACCCCTAGACCGGGAGGACATTTTCAGCATACTCATGGAGGAGGTAGCTCGCATAATCACAATGGCACCAAGAATGGTAATGGCAACGGAGGAAGCAATGGCCAGAACCGCACCAACCCGTCAACCCCAGCCAATAAGGACCTAAGCCAAGTCACTTGCTTTAAGTGTTCGAAGACAGGACATTATGCCAATGAATGTCCTGAATTGCAAAATGGAAATAGCAATGGAAGTTCCGGGAAGAAGCCGAACCCTTTCAACAGGGGACAAGTGAACCACGTTAGCGTGGAGGAGGTTGAAGCTCAGCCCGATGCAGTAATAGGTAAGTTTTTGGTTAAGTCATTTACTGCACTCGTTCTTTTTGATACTGGCGCATCGCATTCATACATATCAAGGGGATTTGTGGATAAGTATAACCTATCAACCCAAGCCCTTAGGTCACCCATGTTAGTAACCTCGCCTGGAGCAGAGTATGTGGCTAGTCTATGGTGTGATCGGTTACCATTAAGGACTGGTAACTATGTTTTTCCCTCAGACCTAATAGTATTGGAATCTCAAGGATTGGATGTGATATTAGGCATGGATTGGTTATCAAAGTATGAAGGGAATATAGAATGTTCTAGTAAGTCAATTTTGCTTACCACCCCAGAAGGCAGAAGGATCAAGTATGTATCCCGGCATGTGCCAAAGAGGACTCAAGTAAATTGCCTAACAGGAGTTGTACAGGAGGAAGTACCAGTGGTAAGGGATTTCCCTGATGTATTTCCAGAGGAGTTGCTAGGCATGCCACCGGATAGAGATATCGAGTTTTTGATTGAGCTATTGCCAGGCACAGGGCCAATATCAAAGAGACCATATAGGATGCCAGCAAAGGATTTGGTGGAAATTAAGAAGCAGATTAAGGAGTTACTGGATAAAGGATATATTCGCCCAAGTTCTTCGCCTTGGGGATCGCCAGTACTTCTGGTGGAGAAGAAAGATGGATCGTTAAGGATGGTTGTTGATTACCGAGGATTGAATGAAGTAATGATCAAGAACAAGTACCCACTACCAATGATCAACGATCTGTTTGATCGATTGCAAGGAGCTAAGGTATTTTCCAAGATCGATCTGCGATCAGGATACCACCAGTTGAAGATTCGAGAACAAGATATTCCGAAGACAGCTTTTACCACCAGGTATGGGCTGTATGAGTATACCGTTATGTCATTTGGTCTGACTAACGCACCTGCCTATTTTATGAACATGATGAACAAAGTGTTTATGGAGTTTTTGGATAAGTTCGTCGTAGTGTTCATTGATGATATCCTGGTTTATTCGAAGAATGAAGAGGAACATAAGGAGCATTTGCGTTTGGTACTTGGAAAGCTCAGAGAACATCAATTATATGCCAAGTTCAGCAAATGTGAGTTTTGGTTGAAGGAAGTAGGATTCCTCGGACACGATATATCTAGAGAAGGAATAGTAGTAGATCCCGCTAAAGTTGAAACCGTGACCAAGTGGGAAGCCCCAACAACAGTTGGAGAGATCCGGAGTTTTCTTGGACTCGCAGGATACTACTGGAGATTTATTGAGAATTTCTCAAAGATTGCGAAGCCTATGACAGAATTGTTAAAGAAAGATACCAAGTTCATATGGACGGAGGAATGTGAGGCTAGTTTCCAGGAGTTGAAGAAACATTTGGTTACCTCACCAGTGTTGATTTTGCCAGACCAGACCAAAGATTATGAGGTGTATTGCGACGCTTCACGTCGAGAACTTGGAGCAGTGCTTATGCAGGAAGGGAGAGTTGTTTCATATGCCTCAAGACAACTGAAACCTCATGAGTTGAATTATGCCACGCATGATTTGGAGTTAGCAGCCGTAGTGCATGCATTGAAGACATGGAGACATTTTCTCATTGGAAATCATTGTGAGGTGTACACGGATCATAAGAGTTTGAAGTACATCTTCACAGAGAAGGAGTTGAATCTCAAACAAAGGAGATGGTTGGAGCTTATCGAGGATTATGATATGAAATTGCATTATCATCCTGGAAAGGCTAATGTAGTAGCTGACGCATTAAGCCATAAGAGCCATGTCAATACATTAATGACGGGAGAAATACCAAGGGAGTTAGCAGTAAATCTTCGTGAACTATGTTTGGAAATAGTTCCGAGAGGCTATGTAGCAGCATTGGAGATTCAGTCAACTTTGATGGATAGAATCAGAGAAGTTTAGAAAGCTGACAAAGAGATTGCCGCTATAAAGGAGAAACTGAGCAAAGGAAAAGCTAAAGGATTTCGTGAGGATGAGCACGACACCCTATGGTTGGAAGACCGTGTTTACGTGCCCAATGACCTGGAGATTAGGAAGTTGATTTTGCAAGAGGCACACGATTCACCGTATTCGATTCACCCAGGAAATACCAAGATGTATTTGGATTTGAAGGATATTTTCTGGTGGACCGGAATGAAGAAGGATATTGCGGAGTATGTAGCAGTTTGTGATGTATGTCAGAGAGTAAAGGCAGAGCATCAGAAGCCAGCAGGATTGTTACAACCATTTCCGATACCCGAATGGAAGTGGGATAAGTTAGGCATAGATTTTATCACGGGATTGCCCAGGACTCGTTCAGGCTATGACTCGATTTGGGTTGTAGTCGATCGATTAACGAAAGTAGCTCATTTCATCCCAGTAAAGACCACTTATACCAGTGCTAAGTTGGCAAAGATATACATGACCAGGATCGTATGTTTGCATGGAGTTCCAAGGAGTATCGTATCAGATAGAGGAATCCAGTTTACCTCAAAGTTCTGGAAGCAGTTGCATGAAACTTTGGGTACCAGGCTAGAATTCAGTACAGCTTTTCATCCACATACAGATGGACAGACCGAGAGAGTCAATCAGATTTTGGAGGATATGCTGAGAGCTTGTGCGCTAGATTACGGATCTAGTTGGGACGATAATTTGCCATACGCAGAGTTCTCTTACAACAACAGTTATCAAACCAGTTTAAAGATGGCCCCTTTCGAAGCATTGTACGGAAGGAGGTGCAGGACACCGCTGTCGTGGGACGAAGTTGGAGACCGCCAGTTGTTTGGTCCTGACTTGATTAAAGAGTTTGAACAGAAGGTGAAGTTGATTCATGATAGGCTCAAGGTATCCCAGTCCAGACAGAAAAGTTGTGCAGATTCTAAATGCAAGGAGACCGTTTACGAAGTCGGAGATAGAGCTTATCTTCGAGTATCTCCACTTCGTGGAACAAAGCGTTTTGGAGTTAAAGGGAAGTTAGCACCACGATTTGTAGGACCATATCGAGTTTTGGAGCGTATGGGAGAAGTAGCCTACAAGTTGGAATTGCCCGAAGGATTGTCAGGAGTTCATGATGTGTTCCACGTTTCTCAGTTAAAGAAATGTCATGCGGAGATGGCTGACATACCGTTGAGAGATACAGTGCCTTTGGAAACTATTCAGTTGGATAACGATTTGACCTACGAGGAGAAACCAGTCAAGATTCTCGAGTTTGCCAACCGAGTTACTCGCAGCAAGGTTATCAAGTTTTGCAAAGTTCAGTGGAGCCACCAGACGGAGGATGAAGCCACTTGGGAGCAAGAGGAAGATTTGCTCAAAGACCACCCTCACCTATTTTCTAGCCAACCCGAATCTCGAGGGCGAGATTCATCTTAAGGGGGGTAGGTTTGTAACATCCCAAATTTTCAATTTGGAAGGTTATACATTAGATCATCATGCATATCATATTTTATTTTGCATTTTGGTTGATCCTAGAAATTCTACGCAACTCAATGACCCACGGAGAGAGTTGGGGATTTCGTTATTTTCATATTTGAGCTCTCTCAAATTTTGAGAATAGGATCATTTGATTTTATTTATTTTATCATCAATTATTTCTACTACAAAAATATGAGAGAGGGAATAAAATGACTTTCCCAAAATAAAGAAATATTGAGGATTTAATAATAAAATCAAATAAGATTTTATTTCGGAGTTTTTTGGTGTTTTATTTGAATTTAGGAAAAATGTGCATTTTTCAAAATTTCATTTAGGGCCCAAATAAATGTTCACCTTGTGCGGCTTGATTTTAGAAGCCCATGAAAATTTATTTCGGAATTTTTGGAGTCCGTTTAGTATTTCTTTTTATTTTTTTCTTCCGAGCGGAATAATAAAAAAAAACGAACCGACTTCGGGCCGTACCCGAGCGGGACACCGCCCGGGGGCAGCCTTTAAATAGCGCTGCCCTGAGCCGCCCCAGCCCATCAGCCCCGCCTCGATCCGCGCGCGCCACCGGAGCCGCCGCCGCCGGCGGCGGCGATTCCGCCGCCGAGGTTCGTCGCGCCTCGATTTTCATGCCGAAAAAAGAATTTTTTTCGGCGTTCGTCGTTTTTCTTTTTCTCGGATTAAATCCGCGATTTTTCTGATCGCGATTCCTCATCCGATTTTCGTTTTAGTTTAACTTTTCGCTCG
Organism: Triticum urartu; assembly: GCF_003073215.2. Taxonomy (NCBI): domain Eukaryota; kingdom Viridiplantae; phylum Streptophyta; class Magnoliopsida; order Poales; family Poaceae; genus Triticum; species Triticum urartu. Next base: position 537,727,780 of record NC_053024.1, read on the forward strand.
TTTATCGGAATCAGGCGATTCAAGCGCCTAGAGCTTCGTCTCGAAACCCTCTATCCGTTTAACCAACTTAAACAAGATTTTGCTACTGTAAAATTTTCCCTAGATCCAGATTACTAGAACGAAGTTGTTTTCTTTCGCCGTTGGACTTTCGTTGCTTCGTTCGATTCGATTCTTTTGCCAATCGGAGTTCTTAAGTTGAACCTTCTAGTTAGATCTCTTATTTGAGTTTTACCTGTGCATTAGATGAGTACTTATTGTATGCTTGTTTGTTTGTCTGTGATAGAGTACCCGGAGTGCGCCGCCTGTTACTTCGAATCGTTAGGTTTCGCGGATCATCAGCAAGGCAAGTAACACTTTGATCATACCTTTTTGTACTACCCAGTTTTATTGCATTAGATCAATCCTCACACATTGCATGATTAGGATCTAATTAAATTGTAGGATGGGAAGTAGATGAGGTAGTACCTATTACCTGTTTATTATCAAACCTTTGGGAGTTACTTCTACGTTTGCTTATTATGCCATGCTATGCCAGTAGACGTGGATTGGGTGAGTGATATCCATGACAGATGTGAGATTGTTAATTAATGGTTTATCTAAGGTGGCAACTTAAACACACATCTGGGTGGATTGAGGCACCTGGGTATTCCAGGACTTGCCTGTTTTCTTTTGGACCGCCACCCAGGCTCAAAGGGATCATGAGACTATTCATACTAGAAACTTCCGTGTGCAGCCACAAGCTATTATGGGCTCTAGCATAGTTGACTAAGTTGTGCGAACTCTTACAGTGGTAGACTAGCAGATGTAGGGGATGTAGGTGGTACGGTCTACCCGATCGTAAGGTGCTAGCGCTTCTGAAAGACTATGTCTCGGTCATCCGTCTTCTCAAACACCATGTAGTGCGAGAAACCAAACGGAGGCGATCGAGTCTTGTGGGGAAAAGTGCGCAAACCTCTGCAGAGTGTAATAAACTAATCATGGTTAGCCGTGTCCCCGGTTATGGACATCTTGAGTATCTAGTACTTGGATTTTCATGTGAATCTCAACATGTTACTCTAAATTAATTTTGTTGGGTTATGTTTAATGATGATGCTTAATTGGGATTGAGGATGCTGTCAACCATTCTCAATGTTTAACAACCACCATGATAGTAACTAAATTTATTCCTTTGAAGTAGGGAAAAATTGGCTTTACACAAAACTGTAACCATAGAGCTTTCCACCAGCCAAATATGCATATAGTATAACTGTTTCATTCCATTACTCTCTATGTGTTACCTTGCCAGCATATTCCATGTGCTGACCCGTTTCGGGCTGCAACGTTAATGTTGCAGACTTTTCAGACGACGATTAATGAGTTTTTAGGTCGTGGTTCTATACTCAGTGATGCCGTTGGAGTTGATGGACTCACTTATCTTCCAAGCCTTCCGCTGTTATCGTTATTAGATGGCCTTAAGCCATACTTATTGTAATAAGTTCTCTTATGAGACACTCGATGTAATAAGTGTGTGATTGCTACTCTGCTATAAATCCTCCGAGTACTGTGTGGTGTCAGCATTACTGATCCAGGGATGACACCGGAGCACAGAGATCAGACCGTTTGAGGTCTGGTCGCTACAGGGGCTCGCCAGAGTTAAGGAAGAACCACCCGCATCGGGGATGGGGGCTCGCCGGAGAGGTACCCCACTATCTATCTTAGGGTTCAGGGTGGGGGCGGGGGGCCTAGAGGGCTGGCCGGGCGGCGGTGGCGAGTTGTTTCGGGGTGGCGAGGCGGCCCTGGGGCCGGCGGTTCGGCCGGTGGTGGCTGGCGGCTCAGGGGGGTGCAGGTTGAAGATGAACTGCAGCCCCTCCCTAAACTACATGTCAAGTGCCTCTCTGCTACCATTGCGTTTAGTTTCGACAGTAGCATTCAGATTCCACAGTAAATTTCAGTTTCGATAGTTAAGTTCAGAGTCAACAGTTTTTACCTCATCTGTTGTAGTCAGGTGGTTTTTGGTGATGTTTATTTTACATGCATTTTACATCATCTATTGGAGATGCTATTAGAATCCCACTTGAGATTGACGATGTCTGTCTTGTGCTGCTTCAGCCTTGACGTCTTACGGCTCACCGGAGCTGCTCCAACGACAGAACGATCCATCACAACAGAGCAGTGCCCTGGACGCCATCTACAGATTCCTCAGATCTTCCTCCACACCTCCGACAGCCACCTCTGCCTCAACTGCTTCAGCGACCAACCAAATGATGCTGAGGTCGACACGGCTACGTCAAAGAGGTTGTACACTTGTTGCATCACTTATTACTATACATTCACGTCGATCCATTAGGGCTATTTTGGTTCAACGGAAAAACATCGATCCACTGGTTGTTACCATCACTCTAAATTTCTGCATGCCCTCCTTACATAATCTCACCATATTTTTTTCGTATGCATGTCAGATATTGTACACAGTCATGCTGAACATGTAGAGAAAAAGAGAAGAGTTTTGCGCGGCAATACAATGTCATGCAGACATCGCTCCATGGTGGGTTCAATGGCAAACCCTCCCCACCCCTCTCCAGATTGTAATCCAGAGGAACTGTTCTGAGGCGGATTCGGACGCCGCTGACCACTCCTATTTACCTCCCAAGGTGTTTGCTCTACCTTGGCATGATGATGTTAGTCATATCATGCATATGTTGCCTTGGAGTGCCTACTTTTGACATCATATATGTCATATGCTTAGTTTAGACATGTTCTATAATGCCACATGTTTAGTTTCTATATCATATATGGGAATTATGCAGTCTCATGTCTTTTAGCCAGCCATAATATATGTGAAATGTGCAATGCCATCCTGTTTAACCAGGCATCATATATTTGAATGATATCTTGCCCATCCTTTTCTTCATTACATTTTCATTTGTCGACAATGTTTGTACATTAAACTACTCTTCCTGTGAATCAGCCATTTGGGTGGGAGATGGAAAAATCTGGAGTGAAAACAAGGCCTTCAGAGCAGACAGTGCTACCTGTCAAAGCAGATCTCTTCTTGGGTCCCGATAGCTCCTCAGAGATGGATTCAGAGACAGATGACCAGTCCTATTCCCCCACTGAGGTGTATGCTCTAACTTGACATGGTTATATTGCTCATATCATGCATACAGTGTCTTGCATTGCATAGTTTAGACATCATATACACAATATTCAACACCATGTTCTTAGTTCAGACATCATATCGAATGCCCTCTATTTAGCATATAAATCACATATGTGAATTAAATGATGTGATCCTGATTACTTAGATAACATGTAGGTGAATTATGTCATGCGATCCTGTTTAGTTATTCATCATATCTTTGAATTATGTTATGCTATGCTACCCAGTTTAGATAGACATCATATATGTGAAATTATGTCATGCTATCCGTTTTAGTTAAACAATATACATGTCAACTATTTCATGCCCTCTTTTTTCCACACTATCTATTGCATCTGTCTCTCATACAATGTCTGTACATTCAACTATGTTTCCTGTTTATCAGCCATTTGAATTGGAGCGGGTGATGCCAGTATCTAGCGGACTAAAAACACGGTCTTCAAATAAAACAATGCTACCTCTTGGTGGAGATAGCACCCCGGTTGTACATGCACAAGAACTAGCCCTACCACACATAACCCAAACTCTCGCAGATTGTACCCCTACTACGATGGACAGAGAACCAGCTTCACCCAATCTAACCCCAGCCGATAGTAACCCAGTTCCTGTTGACACAACACCATCTCCACCACAGAGCTCCCAAACAAGAGCAGTTAGTAAGGCAGCTCCGGTGCCCAAAGGGCCAGTACTATCACGGTGAACCCCAACTCCACCAGTTAGTACGCCTATTCCTGTGGAGGAAGCACAACCAGCTAATCGTAGTTTAGCATCTATCGCATTTGATGTTGTTAAATCGTATGTGCGTATCTTCCCATCTTGGAAATATTATACTAAAGATGAAGGAAAATGCCAGTTGCAGGTGTTTGTCCAGGAGTTATGTGTAAGTAATGTTATTCATGGCAATTACTTTGCTTCGTCCCATACATTCTACCTCCATGATGGTTATAATACAACAAATTTTCCCATTTTTCTCTGTAGAGAAGGACCGATTTGGAAACACAGGATGAGGTAACCTATGCTAATACCTCTGCTATCTTCAAGAATGCTTGGTGGCAGTATCGGAATTACCTGAAGAAAACGTACTTCACCGGCAAAGAAACTCATCAAATTCCCTTACGTTCTCCTGAGACACATTTACTGTATGATGACTGGGAATGCCTTGTTCTGTACTGGTCCCGAACCAAGAATGTGGTAAGGTCTATGAGCTCATTTTCCATTTTTAAGTATTATATTCTTGCGTCTTACTGTACTCTGTTCATGTAGAACAAGTGCCTAAACCTGAAGAACAATTGTTCTAATTTAAGATTCCATTGCTACCATAGGACATAGATATATGTTTGTTTGATGCTTTTATTATGTACTAGTACTTGGCAATAAAAGACTTGGTAGTTTAATCCTGTCCACCTTACTAATGAACTGGTTCACCGAAATGAGTTTCATATACAAGTACATGCTAAACTTGTTATGTGTCTGCTTGTTTCTTCTTTTAGAATGCTGACAGAATATTGGGGAAGAGTGCCTTATTAAGCAACGGTAAAGGAAGTAATGAAGATAAGGTTCGGGATAGTGACACATCCTGTCTTGGTTTAGTGTTGGAGTTACTGGCCACTACCGCTTGCACAAGCTATTCAAACTCACTGTCTGAATCAGTTCGGTTTCTTGAGTCTCAACTACAAGCTGAAAGACATCGATCAGCTGTGCTGCGACAAGAAGCGGAAGGACTGCGGAAGTTGCTACGTTTTGAGCTTGTGTTGGTTTTCCCCGAAGAGGAAGGGATGATGCAGCAGAGTAGCGTAAGTATTTCCCTCAGTTTTTGAGAACCAAGGTATCAATCCAGTAGGAGGCCATGCTCAAGTCCCTCGTACCTGCACAAAGCGATAGCTACTCGCAACCAACGCGATTAGGGGTTGTCAAGCCCTTCACGGTCACTTACGAGAGTGAGATCTAATAGATAGAATATTTTTGGTATTTTTGATATAAAGATTCAAAGTAAAAAGTAAAAGCAAAGTAAATAGCAAAGCAATATTAAAGTGATGGAGATTGATATGATGAGAATAGACCCGGGGGCCATAGGTTTCACTAGTGGCTTCTCTCAAGAGCATAAGTATTCTACGGTGGGTGAACAAATTACTGTTGAGCAATTGATAGAATTGTGCATAATTATGAGAATATCTAGGCATGATCATGTATATAGGCATGACGTCCGTGACAAGTAGATCGAAACGTTTCTGCATCTACTACTATTACTCCACTCATCAACCGCTATCCAGCATGCATCTAGAGTATTAAGTTAAAAACAGAGTAACGCCTTAAGCAAGATGACATGATGTAGAGAGATAAATTCATGCAATATGAAATAAACCCCATCTTGTTATCCTAGATGGCAACGATACAATACGTGCCTTGCTGCCCCTTCTGTCATTGGGTAAGGACACCGCAAGATCGAACCCAAAGCTAAGCACTTCTCCCATGGCAAGAACTACCAATCTAGTTGGCCAAACCAAATGGATAATTCGAAGAGACTTGCAAAGAAAACCAATCATGCATAAAAGAATTCAGAGAAGATTCAAATATTATTCATAGATAGACTTGATCATAAACCCACAATTCATTGGTCTCAACAAACACACCGCAAAAAGAAGATTACATCGAATAGATCTCCACGAGAGAGGGGGAGAACTTTGTATTGAGATTCAAAGAGAGATAAGAAGCCATCTAGCTACTAACTATGGACCTGAAGGTCTGAGGTAAACTACTCACACTTCATCAGAGAGGCTATGGTGATGTAGAAGCCCTCCGTGATGACGGCCCTCTTCCGGCGGAGCTCCGGAACAGGCCCCAAGATGGGATCTCGTGGATACAGAAAGTTGCGGCGGTGGAATTAGGTTTTTGGCTCCTATTCTGATCGTTTGGGGGTACGTGTGTATATATTGGAGGAAGAAGTATGCCGGAGGAGCAACGAGGGGCCCACGAGGCAGGGGGCGCGCCCTAGGGGGGGCGCCCCCACCCTCGTGACCGCCTCTTTTGTTCCTTGGAGCAGGGTCCAAGTCTCCTGGATCACGTTCGGTGATAAAATCACGTTCCCAAAGATTTTATTCCGTTTGGACTCCGTTTGATATTCCGTTTCTTCGAAACACTGAAATAGGCAAAGAAACAACAATTCTGGGCTGGGCCTCGGTTAATAGGTTAGTCCCAAAAATAATATAAAAGTGGAAAATAAAGCCCAATATAGTCCAAAACAGTAGATAATATAGCATGGAGCAATCAAAAATTATAGATACGTTGGAGACGTATTAGGCATCCCCAAGCTTAATTCCTGCTCGTCCTCGAGTAGGTAAATGATAAAAAGAGAATTTTTGATGCGGAGTGCTACTTGGCATAATTTCAATGCAAATCTTCTTAATTGTGGTATGAATATTCAGATTAGAAAGATTCAAGACAAACGTTTATATTGACATAGAAAATAATAATACTTCAAGCATACTAACAAAGCAATTATGTCTTCTCAAAATAACATGGCTAAAGAAAGTTATCCCTACAAAATCATATAGTCTGGCTATGCTCCATCTTCCCCACACAAAGTATTTAAATCATGCACAACCCCGATGACAAACCAAGCAATTGTTTCATACTCAAAATTTTTCAAAACCTTTTCAATCTTCATGCAATACATGAGCGTGAGCCATGGATATAACACTATGGGTGGAATAGAATGGTGGTTGTGGAGAAGACAAAAAGGGAGAAGATAGTCTCACATCAACTAGGCGTATCAACGGGCTATGGAGATGCCCATCAATAGATATCAATGTGAGTGAGTAGGGATTGCCATGCAACGGATGCACTAGAGCTATAAGTATATGAAAGCTCAAAAAGAAACTAAGTGGGTGTGCATCCAACTTGCTTGCTCATGAAGACCTAGGGCAATTTGAGGAAGCCCATCATTGGAATATACAAGCCAAGTTCTATAATGAAAAATTCCCACTAGTATATGAAAGTGATAACATGAGAGACTCTCTACTATGAAGATCATGGTGCTACTTTGAAGCACAAGTGTGGTAAAAGGATAGTAACATTGTCCCTTCTCTCTTTTTCTCTCATTTTTTATTTTTTTAATTTTTATTTTTAATATGGCCTTTCTTCTCTCTTTTTTATGGCCTTTCTCTTTTTGGGGCTTCTTTGGCCTCTTTTTTTATTTTTCGTCCGGAGTCTCATCCCGACTTGTGGGGGAATCATAGTCTCCATCATTCTTTCCTCACTGGGACAATGCTCTAATAATGATGATCATCACACTTTTATTTTTCTTACAACTCAACAATTACAACTCGATACTTAGAACAAAATATGACTCTATGTGAATGCATCCGGCGGTGTACCGGGATATGCAATATGACAATGATGAATGTGTCATGATGAACTAGATGGTGGAAAGTTGCATGGCAATATATCTCGGAATGGCTATGGAAATTCCATAATAGGTAGGTATGGTGGCTGTTTTGAGGAAGGTATATGGTACGTGTATGATATCGGCGAAAGTTGCGCGGTATTAGAGAGGCTAGCAAGGGTGGAAGGGTGAGAGTGCGTATAATCCATGGACTCAACATTAGTCATAAAGAACTCATATACTTATTGCAAAAATTTAGAAGCTATCAAAGCAAAGTACTACGCGCATGCTCCTAGGGGGATAGATTGGTAGGAAAAGACCATCGCTCATCCCCGACCGCCACTCATAAGGAAGACAATCAATAAATAAATCATGCTCCGACTTCATCACATAATGGTTCACCATACGTGCATGCTACGGGAATCACAAACTTCAACACAAGTATTCTTTAAATTCACAACTACACAACTAGCATGACTTTAATATTATCACCTCCATATCTCAAAACAATTATCATGCTTCAATCTTTTCTTAGTATTCAACACACTCAAAATAAAGTTTCACAAATCTTGAATACCAAGCATATTATTATTAGGCAAATTATCATGCTATTAAGAGACTCTCAAATTAATTTACGTGAAGCATGAGAGATCAATAGTTTCTTTAAAACGAATCCACCACCGTGCTCTAAAAGATCTAAGTGAAGCACATAGAGCAAAATTATCTAGCTCAAAAGATATAAGTGAAGCACATAGACCAAAATTATCTAGCTCAAAAGATATAAGTGAAGGACATAGAGCAAAATTATCTAGCTCAAAAGATATAAGTGAAGCACATAGAGTATTCTATCAAATTTTAATTCATGTATGGCTCTCTCAAAAGGTGTGTACAGAAAGGATGATTGTGGTATACTAGCAAACAAAGACACAAATAATACAAGGCGCTCCAAGCAAAACACATATCATGTTGGTGAATAAAAATATAGCTCTAAGTAAATTACCGATGGAAGTGGACGAAAAGAGGGGATGCCTTCCGGGGCATCCCCAAGCTTTAACTTTTTGCTGTCCTTGGATTATCTTGGGGGTGCCATGGGCATCCCCAAGCTTAGGCTCTTGCCACTCCTTGTTCCATGATCCATCAAAAGAATTCACCCAAAACTTCAAAACTTCACAACACAAAACTCAAAATAGAAAACTCGTGAGCTCCGTTAGCGAAAGAAAACAAAAGACCACTTCAAGGTACTGTAATGAACTCATTCTTTATTTATATTGGTGTTAAACCTACTGTATTCCAACTTCTATATGGATTATAAACTATTTTACTAGCCATAGATTCATCAAAATAAGCAAACAACACACGAAAAACAGAATCTGTCAAAAACAGAACAGTCTGTAGTAATCTGTAGCTAGCGCAAGATCTGGAACCCCAAAAATTCTAAAATAAATTTCTGGAAGTGAGGAATTTATCTATTAATCATCTTCAAAAAGAATTAACTAAATAGCACTCTTCAAATAAAAATTACAGCAGTTCTCGTGAGCGCTAAAGTTTCTGTTTTTTACAGCAAGTTCAACAAGACTTTCCCCAAGTCTTCCCAACGGTTCTACTTGGCACAAACACTAATTAAACACAAAAAACACAACCAAAACAGAGGATAAATTATTTATTTATTACTAAACAGGAGCAAATAACAAGGAATAAAAATAAAATTGGGTTGCCTCCCAACAAGCGCTATCGTTTAACGCCCCTAGCTAGGCATAACAAGCAAGAATAGATCTAGGTATTGCCATCTTTGGTTTTAGAGAAAAAGAGAGCAAACTTGTTATCTATGGAATTAATCTTTCTATTTTGACAAAGTACATGTCCATTAATGGTAGAAGAAAGATTAAGAATGTTGCGGAAATTGGCATCTAGGCTAGCTTTTATCTCTTTAATAGATTCGTTTTGGTAAGAAAGCAAGAGAGATGTAATTTCAGTTTTCTCATTAATGGGGTGCCCAAATATAGTTTTCATCCTCTAATAGGTATATATGGGGTCCCCTTCAAGGAAACCCCCCTCGAAGATAGAATCTAAGACTTGTTTGAATGAAGTGGGTAGCCCAACATAAAAGCTTTTCAAGTAAACCTCAATTTGATATTGGGGTACATAGCTAGCCAGAATCCTTAACAGCCTATCCCAAGCATCTTTCAAAGATTCATCAAGTAAATAACGAAAAATTCCCGAATCATCTTCATCAAAATTACTAAGGTTCTCATTGATAACTCCGGCAAGTTGTTCTATAGCATTCCGATTTATGAGTTTAGATAAGATAGCAGGATTGTCTAAAGCACTAGAACTTGGGAGAGAACCCCCAACTCTTTTTGGTTCTGACATGGCGAGGGAAAAGAGGCAAACAGAGAGGGAGGATAGGGAGATAGGGCAAATAAAACGGCAAGGGTGAATTGGGGGGAGAGGAAAACGAGAGATAAATGGCAAATAATGTAATGCGAGAGATAGGGATTGTGATGGGTACTTGGTATATTGACTTTTTGCGTAGACTCCCCGGCAACGGCGCCAGAAATCCTTCTTGCTACGTCTTGAGCTTGCGTTGGTTTTCCCCGAAGAGGAAGGGAAGATGCAACAGAGTAGCGTAAGTATTTCCCTCAGTTTTTGAGAACCAAGTATCAATCCAGTAGGAGGCCACGCTCAAGTCCCTCGTACCTGCACAAAGCGATAGCTACTCGCAACCAACACGATTAGGGGTTGTCAGCCCTTCACGGTCACTTACGAGAGTGAGATCTAATAGATAGAATATTTTTGGTATTTTTGATATAAAGATGCAAAGTAAAAAGTAAAGGCAAAGTAAATAGCAAAGCAATATTAAAGTGATGGAGATTGATATGATGAGAATAGACCCGGGGGCCATAGGTTTCACTAGTGGCTTCTCTCAAGAGCATAAGTATTCTACGGTGGGTGAACAAATTACTGTTGAGCAATTGATAGAATTGTGCATAATTATGAGAATATCTAGGCATGATCATGTATATAGGCATCATGTCTGTGACAAGTAGATCGAAACGATTCTGCATCTACTACTATTACTCCACTCATCGACCGCTATCCAGCATGCATCTAGAGTATTAAGTTAAAAACAGAGTAATGCCTTAAGCAAGATGACATGATGTAGAGAGATAAATTCATGCAATATGAAATAAACCCCATCTTGTTATCCTCGATGGCAACGACACAATACGTGCCTTGCTGCCCCTTCTGTCACTGGGTAAGGACACCGCAAGATCGAACCCAAAGCTAAGCACTTCTCCCATGGCAAGAACTACCAATCTAGTTGGCCAAACCAAACGGATAATTCGAAGAGACTTGCAAAGATAACCAATCATGCATAAAAGAATTCAGAGAAGATTCAAATATTATTCATAGATAGACTTGATCATAAACCCACAATTCATCGGTCTCAACAAACACACCGCAAAAACAAGATTACATCGAATAGATCTCCACAAGAGAGGGGGAGAACTTTGTATTGAGATTCAAAGAGAGAGAAGAAGCCATCTAGCTACTAACTATGGACCCGAAGATTTGAGGTAAACTACTCACACTTCATCGGAGAGGCTATGGTGATGTAGAAGCCCTCCGTGATGACGGCCCTCTTCCGGCGGAGCGCCGGAACAGGCCCCAAGATGGGATCTCGTGGATACAGAAAGTTGCGGCGGTGGAATTAGGTTTTTGGCTCCTATTTCGATCGTTTGGGGGTACGTGTGTATATATAGGAGGAAGAAGTACGCTGGAGGAGCAACGAGGGGCCCACGAGGCAGGGGGCGCGCCCTAGGGGGGCGCCCCCACCCTCGTGACCGCCTCTTTTGTTCCTTGGAGCAGGGTCCAAATCTCCTGGATCACGTTTGATGAGAAAATCACGTTCCCGAAGATTTTATTCCGTTTGGACTCCGTTTGATATTTCGTTTCTTCGAAACACTGAAATAGGCAAAAAACAGCAATTCTGGGCTGGGCCTTCGGTTAATAGGTTAGTCCCCAAAATAATATAAAAGTGGAAAATAAAGCCCAATATAGTCCAAAACAGTAGATAATATAGCATGGAGCAATCAAAAATTATAGATACGTTGGAGACGTATCATAAGTCCCTAGAGCATTCAGATGCATACTTTCTGGTGCAACAGCAAGCGTTGGAGGATTTTAGCGCCAAACAGGACAAAGCTAATCAGCTTGCTAAGCTTATTGCCAGCATGGTGGATACCTAGGATAACGTTTGTTGAGCTCTTCTGAAGTTGTTTCAGTTATGCTCTTGTTTTGCTGCCGCGTTTATTTGCACTAGTGGCCAATTTTGACGGCGAGTGTATATGATATGCTGCTTTGTTCCCTATATTTGCACTGGTGGCGAACTTTGATGCCTAGTGGATGTAATATGTGTAATAGCCGTGATAGCCTAGTGTTAGTTGCTTGCTTATTTATTTCCTTGTTGTCTTGTTTATTTGTTTGCTTGTAGTCATTGTAGTTCTTTTTCCGCGGTTAAGTAGTGGCTGCAATAACCTATTTTTTAAAACTAGGCCACAATAACCATGGGCTAATATTTACTGTAGTGACACTGGGCCTCCTACACGCCGTAGAAATAGTGGGCCTTCTATGGGCCGTAGAAACAGTAGGCCTTCTACGGGCCGTAGAAACAATGGGCCTTCTACGAGCCGTATCATCAATGGGCCTTATACGAGCCATATGATCGATTGGCCAAACATGGGCCAATAACAGGCCGCATTATGGCCATAAACGGGCTAGAGTTGGAATCGTCTGTTCATGGGCTGACCGTAACGGGCCATAGTTAATAGGCCGTATTTGATGACGCTATGAAAACGGCCCAACGTATTAACGGACCACAAACGGGCTGACTGTAACCATGGGCTGAATTTGGCCTACAAGCAGAAAATAACAGTAACGGGCCATAAGTAAACGAATGCTGGAAATGAGCCCAAGAATAAATGGGCTCTGAGAAGGCCGAAAGATAACATGGGCTGGAAACGGCCCAACGGAATAACGGGCCGTTAATGGGTATAAAGTGACACACTGTTCATTACGGGTCAGTTTCACCATGGGTCGTTAATGGGTGCAAAGTGATACACTGTTCATTACGGGCCAGTTTCACCACGGGCCGTTAATAGGCCAAGAGTTACATAGGGCCTCATATGGGCCGAAAGACGTCATGGGCTATACATGGGCCAGAAGTGAAAATGGGCTGGAATCATATTGGATGGCCCAGATGACGCTACTGGGCCTAATTCGGATAGGGCGTAACGGGCCTTGGGTTAGCGGGCTGTAAATGGGCTATATGCGAACAGGCCGTTAACATGCTTTACATGGGCCGACCCGCCACCTTTTGACCAAGTCAAACGGGCCGGCCTTTTCATAGGAATGGGCCTCTGTTGGGCCGTGCCACGTGTCGATGTATCATAGGCGCCTATCTGACCCACTGACGAGCTGACACGTGTTTCGTTCGGCCAATAAGAATTTTACACGTGAAAATTTCCCATTGGTCGGGGCTGTTAACGGGTTATCGGATCCAAAACCCGACCCGATAGCTTAACGACGTTCCGTTACGGTGGATGCCACGTGTTAGTCACCCTTGACGAAAGCACTTCTGTGACGCGCGATTTATCGTCATGGAGGTCGACACTTCCGTGATGATAATTTTGGTAATGTCATGGAACACTTCTACAACAACACAGGTATGACCATCTTGATTCTGTCATAAATTTGTCATGGATGTACATGCATGACAAAAAACACGACCTACTGTGACAAACACGTATCATCACGGAAGTGTATTTTTTTGTAGTGTAACATGGGGCCAACACCGGATGTTCCTCCTACAGAGGATGCGGATAGGCTGTTCGCTACGAATTCCGAAGTGGAGAGTGCCATGAATCAAAGGCGTTGCCGGGCTGTACTCCGCGATGTTTGTTTCTCTCAAGAGGCGTTCGATGCCTTCAACTCAGGAGATGCGTACATCCAAGCTGCTCAAAATGGTCTTGCCCGAGCCACGGACCAGTATGTAAAGGATATACAGGTAAGAAAATCTAATGATTATGTATATCAGTAGCCCCTGAGACTTGAAACAGTTGGCACAACTGATTTAAGGATCATTGTTTGCGTAGGTTCTTACGGAGAAGAATACCCAGTTGTCTCAAGAGCTGGAGGAGTGCAAAGCCCAGCTACGGCCGCAATTGCCGCAATGAAGGAGTCCGAGAAGGCCCCATCTGGTAACACTTGTTTCTATCTAAAAGAATGACATGTACCAGTTAGTATTCGGCATGCATGCAAATCTAACAATAGATTCTGTTGATGATCCCAGAGTGAATCTGGAGGTCGTGCGAGGGGATGAGCAACATGCTCAACGACAGCTAAAGGCTGGCGAGCGCGTGCTTACGGAGGTTAGGCGGGAGAAAAACGATCTCCAAGATGCCAATACCCGGCTGGGCGTTGAACTGAAAGATGTTCGGGCCCAGCTTGCTGACTCCGTAAAGGAGAATAAGAGGCTTCGATGCGGCATTTTTAGTAAGTGCTTGAACAAACTTTTATAGAGTTCGGCAAAGAAGCCGGCTAACAGAGTTATATCTGTAGGTATGCTGATGGGTCGTCCCGTAGAGGAGATGCCCGGGTCTGCGGGTGATCTTCTGCCAGAGCTCTCACAACTGCACGAACAAGTTCGGCAGGTGATGCAAGGCATTGCCCAAGCCTTGTGGCCATGCGCCTCCCTGCCAGGAGGCATGGGGGAGCTTGTAGAGATGCTCAAGGGAGCACAGCGGCGCTTCCGACTATGGAAGATATCAGCCTGCCGACAAGGTGCAAGGGAAGTCTGGGCCATGGTGAAGACACGATATACCAAGGCTGACCCAAACCACATGGCCGAGGTCGGACCTGTGGGGTCTGATGGGAAAGATATCCCCGTCAGTTTGGTGTATGACCAGGTGAAATTAGCCGCAAAGTATTCCCAACAGGATTGTAGGCTAGATAGCATGTTGGATGGTATAGAAGAAGAATTTAGTCAGTCTAAGTGACTGTGTACTTCAAGTGACATATATTGTCCCTAGCCGGATTGTAAATCATTTGTCATGGCGGACCTTTTCGCTTCGACCTACGGACCTGACAGTCTGGAGTGTATCCGAATACCTGCTCAGTTATGTAAAAACCGGGGTACGCATGGAAACCAGGCGTAGGGGTCATAAGTGCTTGAACAGACAAGTACCCAACTAGCTATGTTATATTACATGGATAGTAAGAAACATCTTCCAGGGAGAATAGTGCCGTTAAGGGTTCCTTTCCCTGGGTACGCATGCATTAATGTGCATGTCCGAACTACGAGACGCGGGATATAAACATCTAGGGGCATGTATTACAATAAATAAAAGTCATCTTTTGTTCACCGACCGAATATTCCCTTAAGAACGCTAGCTTTCGGCTTCACCCAGTCTGAGGTATAGATCCGGCTGACCCGGCAGTAACAATCACATAGGTGATCCCCTTATGCCCTAGCTGAATTAACGGGAACGTAGGGCATAAACACAAGAGCCAGGCAACCCAGCTTGGCCAAATCTTAAGTCATATCGATGCATATAATGGCGAAGAAAAGGTACATGTGGAAAAGCAACACATGTGCAGGGGGCATAGAGCCCGGAACATAGTTATATTAAGCTTTTGTATAAGAAGCCCCCAGGTATAATGAGCACGCCTAGCGTGTCAAGATTGTGTAGTCAAGACACATTTTAACCTTTTAAGGCCGTGAAGAAAAAGGGAAGAACGAACGAAAGAAAAGACAGATAACGGATATATAAAAAATTAACAGAGGTAAGGAGACGAACACAGAGTCCGGCACTAGGCGTAGAACCTTCGGAGTCTGGCTGCGTTCCATGGGTTTAGCTCGAGTCGATTGTCCGATGCATCCCGTAGACGGTACGCTCCACCGGTCAGAACTTTGTCAATAACGAAGGGACCTTCCCATTTGGGCTTGAGCTTGTTCTTTTTCTTCTCTGGTAGGCGTAGAACGAGTTTGCCATCGTTATAAGTTTTGGCCCGTACTTCTCTGCTTTGATACTGCCGAGCCTGTTGCTGATAGAATGCGGAGCGGGCTTTTGCCATGTCACGCTCCTCCTCCAGGGCGTCCAAACTGTCCTGCCGATCAAGCTCAGCTTCTTTCTCTTTGTACATGTGCACTCGAGGTGAGTCATGAATGATGTTGTAGGGCAGTACCGCCTCTGCGCCGTACACCATAAAGAACGGTGTGTATCCGGTAGTGCGATTCGGCATGGTCCGCAGCCCCCATAGTACGGAGTCAAGCTCCTCCACCCAGTGCGTATCTGATTCCTTCAAGGATCGCACTAATCTGGGTTTAATGCCGCTCATGATAAGACCATTTGCTCGCTCGACTTGACCGTTAGTTTGCGGCTGATAGACAGAGGCATAATCGAGATTAATGCCCATGTTGTTGCACCAAGTTTTCACATCGTCGGCTGTAAAGTTCGAGCCATTATCGGTGATGATGTTGTGCGGGACACCGTAACGGTGTACAACCCCGGATATGAAGTCTATCACTGGTCCGGACTCGGCCGTTTTAACTGGTTTGGCTTCTATCAATTTGGTGAATTTATCCACCATGACCAATAGGTATTTTTTTCTTATGGCTTCCCCCTTTAAGGGGTCCGACTATATCAAGCCCCCAGAACACAAAGGGCCAAGTAATGGGGATTGTTTGAAGAGCGGTAGGTGGCATATGGCTTTGGTTTGCAAAAAGTTGGCAACTGATGAAACGTTGAACGAGGTCCTATGCGTCTGCTCGGGCCGTCGGCCAGTAAAAACCTGTACGGAAGGCCTTGCTTACAAGGGCCCGAGCTGCGGCGTGGTGGCCACCAAGTCCAGCATGAATTTTTGGCAAAAGTTGTCGTCCTTCCTCTTCGGAGATGCACCTTTGAAGTACTCCGGTAGTGCTTTTCTTATAAAGCTCTCCCTCGTGGACCTTGTAGGCTTTAGACCGCCGCACAATGCAACATGCCTTGTTTGGGTCATCAGGGAGTTCTTGCCTAGTTAGATAAGCCAAGAAGGGTTCTGTCCACGGGGCGATGACATCCATAATCATGTGGGCCGAAGGTGTTATTTCGGTGGCAGAGCCTTCGATTACGCCGGAGTGTTCAGGGTCTGGTGTTGTGGCCGGATCCGGACTGTTTTTGCCGGTCTCCCCTTCCCACACCACGGATGGCTTAAACAGCCTTTCCAAGAAGATATTAGGTGGGGCAGGGTCACGCTTAGCGCCGATGCGGGCGAGGATATCCGCCGCTTGATTGTTTTCTCGGACCACATGGTGGAATTTGAGGCCCTCGAACCGAGCTGACATTTTGAGGATGGCATTGCGGTAAGCCACCTTTTTTGGGTTCTTGGCATCAAAGTCCCCATTTATTTGAGATATTGCGAGGTTCGAATCCCCCCGCACCTCTAGGAGTTGAATGCCCATGGAGACTGCCATCCAGAGACCATGCAACAGGGCCTCATATTCTGCTGCATTGTTGGAGTCTGTGTATAATATTTGGAGTACATATTGGACTGTATCTCCGGTGGGGGATGTTAGGACGACGCCTGCCCCCAGACCAGCCAGCATCTTAGAGCCGTCAAAGTGCATGATCCAATTGGAGTACGCGTCGTACTCTTTAGGGAGTTCGGCTTCCGTCCATTCGGCGACGAAATCAGCCAGTACTTGCGACTTAATGGCTCACCGTGGTTTATATGTTATGTCGAACGGGAGGAGCTCGATAGCCAATTTAGCAATCCGGCCCGTGGCATCACGGTTATTTATTATGTCGTTGAGTGGTACTTCGGAGGCCACCGTAGTTGAACACTCTTGAAAGTAGTGTCGTAGTTTCCGGGATGCCATGAAGACCGCGTATGCTATCTTTTGATAATGTGGGTACCGTGATTTGCATGGAGTGAGGACGGTGGATATGTAGTATACCGGCTTTTGAAGCGGGAACTTATGTTCGTCCGTCTCTCATTCGACGACGAGCACTGCACTTACAACTTGGTGTGTTGCCGCTATATATAACAACATTGGTCCGCCGACATTTGGCGCGGCCAAGATTGGGTTGGTGGCCAATACGACTTTTATTTCTTCCAATCCGGTCATGGCCGCATCCGTCCACTCAAAGTGTTCAGTGCGTCGAAGAAGGCGATAAAGAGGTAGTGACGTTTCTCCTAATCGGGAGATAAAGCGGCTTAAGGCAGCCATGCATCCAGTTAACTTTTGGATTTGCTTGAGGTCTGTTGGGATAGCCAACTGTGACAAAGCTCGGATTTTAGCCGGATTTGCTTCAATTCCTCTATTGGAGACGATGAAGCCCAAGAGCTTTCCGGCGGGCACTCCGAAAATGCATTTTTCCGGATTGAGCTTGATGTCATATGTTCGGAGATTGTCGAACGTGAGCCTCAAGTCGTCTATTAAGGATTCGACGTGTCTTGTTTTAATGGCCACATCGTCTACGTATGCCTCCACTGTTTTGCCAATTTGTGTTTCCAGGTGTGTCTGAATCATGCGTTGATAGGTTGCACCGACGTTTTTGAGCCCGAAAGGCATGGTGTTAAAACAGAAGGGACCGTATGGAGTGATGAATGCCGTTGCGGCTTGATCGGGCTCCGCCATCTTAATTTGATGGTATCCGGAGTATGCGCCGAGGAAGCACAATGAGTCGTGTCCTGCGGTAGCGTCGATAATTTGATCGATGCGGGGGAGGGGGAAGGGATCCTTGGGGCAAGCCTTGTTAAGGTCCTTGAAATCGACACATAGGCGCCATGATTTGTCCTTCTTTGGTACCATCACCAGGTTTGCTATCCAGCCCGGATGTTTTATTTCTCTAATGAATCCGGCCTCGAGTAACTTGGCTAGCTCTTCTCCCATGGCTTGTCGCTTAGGCTCAGAGAAACGCCGAAGAGTCTACTTGACCGACTTGAACCCCTTTAGGATGTTAAGGCTATGCTCGGCCAGCCTACGTGGGATTCCTGGCATGTCTGAAGGATGCCACGCGAAGATGTCCCAATTCTCGCGCAAGAACTCCCGCAGTGCGGCGTCTGTTGTGGGGTTCAGTTGTGCCCCGATGGATGCTATTTTTGTAGGGCCCGTTGGGTGGACCTAGAATTTGACTATTTCGTCCGCTGGTTTAAAAGAGGCAGACTTGGGTCTTTTGTCGAGTATCACGTCGTCCCTGTCCACCGTGGAGCACAACGCAGTTAGTTCTTTGGCCGCAAGGGCTTCGGATAACGCCTCGAGGGCTAGTGCGGCAGTTTTATTTTCGACGCGGAGTGATATGTCCAGATCACTAGCCAGAGTGATGATTCCATTGGGCCCGGGCATTTTGAGCTTCATGTACCCGTAATGGGGTATAGCTTGGAAGATCGTGAATGCCTCCCGCCCTAAAAGGGCGTGGTATCCGCTACTGAACGGGGCCACTTGGAATGTGATTTCTTCGGACCTATAATTCTCCAGCGTGCCGAATACCACATCTAGTGTGATTTTTTCCACACATCGTGCCTCCCGACTAGGGATGATTCCTCTAAAGGTCGTGCTGCCTTGCTCAATGCGGCTCTTGTCTATTTCCATTTTGCTAAGAGTTTCCTCGTAGATGAGGTTTAATCCGCTGCCACCATCCATGAGCACTTTAGTAAGCCGGAAGCCGTCCACAATTGGACTAAGGACCAAAGCGGCTGGTGCTCGGGCTGTTAGGAATTGAGGTTCGTCACTGGCCTTGAAGGTTATGGCCGTGTCGTTCCATGGATTTAGTGTTGCAATGTGACAGACTTCGGCAAGGCTGCAGAGTGTTCGCTTGTGCCTATTATTTGAGGCGAAGGTCTCGAAGACTGTCAATACTGTATTGTTATTTTCCACGGGATGGTGCTCTGTTGTATTGTCGATGAGGATATCCTCGCCGCTCTTGGCCACGTGCCGGAGTATCCAACATGCTCTAAGGCTGTGTGTTGGCATGGTATCCACTGTACTGTGAATTTTGCATGGCCCATTGAGCCATTCCTCCAATACAGTTCTACGCCCTATAGTGGGATTTTGTTTCTTTGTAATTGTATTGGGTGACTTATGAGAGTACACCCTTTTAGTTCAGACCGGGGGGGGGGGTTAGTGAGAGCCGGAGGGTCCCAGAATTTTGTTTGGGTTTTCCAGGCGCTTTCCATCGCACAGTACTTCCGTACTATGGCCGCCAAGTCAACAAAGTGTGCTATGTCACGACGACTTATGGCGTTGAGGATTCCCTTGTCTGTGCAATTTTTGCAAAAGAATGAAATTGCGTCTTCCTCGCGACAGTCCTTGACCTTGCTCATTACAAGGAGGAATCTGGCCCAATAGTGATATACTGTCTCTTGGGGCTCTTGTCTAATGTGGGAAAGTTCACTTGAGTCTAGGTGGGTGGGCAGATTTAGGTCCGAACCCTGACCCGATCTGAGACCCAGGGGCGGAGGAGTTTCCGATCTTGGCGGTTCAGACTCTGGGATGTTGCCCAATAGTTCTGGCCCGCTGTCTGATTCTAGGTTCGAAGCTTGGGCATGCCCTCCGGTGGATGGGTATCCGACTCGGAGAGCTCGGGAATCCGGACATAGTTTGTCCTCAAAATAGAGGAAGAATTGCTACATTGCTCCTCCACCACCGCTATCTGATGGGTGACCGGTGGAGAGTTAATCTCCCTTTGGTTGGTTTTAAGCCCGATCCGATCATAGTCCGTTGCGACTCCCAGGGTGGCGATGCGATCTAAGAGCTCGTTCAAGGAAGAGAGCTCTATTGGGTTCATCTGCTCGGCGAATCCCGAGCCGACGTGGAGGCTGTTTTTGATGACCCGAGAAGTCATCGTCGGTGCGATGGCCGAACAAGCGGTCATGATGAAGCCGCCTAGTCGGAGAGTTTGGCCTACAGCCAGGCCTCCCCCCGAGGTAATGTTGTCCTTGACAACAAGACGAGCCATCAAGCCTTATCGTGGCGGCACAGTGGAACTCTCAATGAAAGCACCAATGTCGGTGTCAAAACCGGAGGATCTCGGGTAGGGGGTCCCGAATTGTGCGTCTAAGGCAGATGGTAACAGGAGGTGGGGGACATAATGTTTACCCAGGTTCGGGCCCTCTCGATGGAGGTAATACCCTACTTCTTGCTTGATTGATCTTGATGATATGAGTATTACAAGAGTTTATCTACCACGAAATCGTAGAGGCTAAACCCTAGAAGCTAGCCTATGATTATGATTGTTCTTGTCCTACGGACTAAACCCTCCGATTTATATAGACATACACAGAGTCGGTTACAAGGGAGGAGATCTACATATCCGAATTGCCAAGTTTGCCTTCCACGCAAAGGAGAGTCCCACCCGCACACAGGATGAAGTCTTCAATCTTGTATCTTCATAGTCCAACAGTCCGGCCAAAGGATATAGTCCGGCTGTCCAGGGACCCCCTAATCCAGGACTCCCTCACTTGCACTAGTCCATAGATGGATCGCTGGAGCTTGCACACTTTGTTAGCACCTTTAGGATTGACAAAACCTTCTGGTTGCATCATATACAACTCTTCTTTAATAAATCCATTAAGGAATGTAGTTTTGATATCCATTTGCTAGATTTCATACAATGCGACAATTGCTAATATTATTCGGACAGACTTTTAAGCATCGATACGAGTGAGAAAATCTCATCGTAGTCAACACCTTGAAGTTGTCGAAAACCTTTTGCGACAATTCGAGCTTTCTAGATAGTAACACTACTATCAGCGTCGGTCTTCCTCTTCAAGACCCATTTATTCTGAATGGCTCACCGATCATCGGGCAAGTCAATCAAAGTCCATACTTTGTTCTCATACATGGATCCCATCTCAGATTTCATGGCCTTAAGCCATTTCGCGGAATCTGGGCTCATCATCGCTTCCTCATAGTTTGTAGGTTCGTCATGGTCTAGTAACATGACTTCCAGAACAGGATTACCGTACCACTCTGGTGCGGAACGTACTCTGGTAGACCAACGAGGTTCGATAGTAACTTGATCTGAAGTTTCATGATCATCGTCATTAACTTCCTGACCAATTGGTGTAGGCATCACTGGAACTGATTTCAGTGATGAGCTACTTTCCAATTCGAGAGAAGGTACAATTACCTCATCAAGTTCTACTTTCCTCCCACTCACTTCTTTCGAGAGAAACTCCTTCTTTAGAAAGGATCCATTTTTATTAACAAAGATCTTGCCTTCGAATCTGTGATAGAAGGTGTACCCAACAATTTCTTTTGGGTATCCTATGAAGACACACTTCTCCGATTTGGGTTTGAGCTTATCAGGCTGAAACTTTTTCACATAAGCATCGCAACCCAAACTTTAAGAATGACAACTTAGGTTTCTTGCTAAACCACAGTTCATACGGTGTCATCTCAACGGATTTTTAGACGGTGCCCTATTTAACATGAATGCAGCTATCTCCAATGCATAACCCCAAAATGATAGTGGTAAATCGGTAAGAGACATCATAGATCGCACCATATCTAATAAAGTACGGTTATGATGTTCGAACACACCATTATGCTGTGGTGTTCCAGGTGGCATGAG
Source organism: Triticum urartu (assembly GCF_003073215.2). Lineage (NCBI taxonomy): Eukaryota > Viridiplantae > Streptophyta > Magnoliopsida > Poales > Poaceae > Triticum > Triticum urartu. The sequence continues at coordinate 537,749,918 of NC_053024.1, forward strand.
TTGCGAAACTATTCCACATTGTTCCAAATGAAGACCAAACTCGTAACTCAAATATTTTGTCTCAGTGATCAGATCATGGAAACTTTATTTTCTTGTTATGATGATTTTCCACTTCACTCTGAAATTCTTTGAACTTTTCAAATGTTTAAGACTTATGTTTCATTAAGTACATATACCCATATCTGCTCAAATCATCCATGAAGGTCAGAAAATAATGATACCCGCCGCGAGCCTCAACACTCATCGGATCGCATACATCAGTATGTATTATTTCCAATAAGTCTGTTGCTCGCTCCATTGTTTCAGAGAACGGAGTTTTAGTCATCTTGCCCATGAGGCATGGTTCGCAAGCATCAAGTGATTCATAATCAAGTGATTCCAAAAGCCCATCAGCATGGAGTTTTTTCATGCGCTTTACACCGATATGACCTAAACGGCAGTGCCACAAATAAGTTGCACTATCATTATTAACTTTGCATATTTTGGCTTCAATATTATGAATATGTGTATCACTATGATCGAGATTCAATAAACCATTCACCTTGGGTGTATGACCACATAAGGTTTTATTCATGTAAACAGAATAACAATTATTCTTTGACTTAAATGAATAACTGTATTGCAATAAACATGATCCAATCATATTATGCTCAAGCAAACACCAAATAACATTTATTTTAGGTTCAACACTAATCCCGAAGGTAAAGGGAGTGTGCGATGGTGATCTTATCAACCTTGGAATCACTTCCAATACACATCGTCACCTTGCCCTCGACTAGTTTCTGTTCATTTTGTAACTCATGTTTCAAGTTACTAATCATAGAAACTAAACCAGCATCAAATACCCTGGGGTTACTATGAACACCAGTAAAGTACACATCAGTTACATGTATATCAAATATACTTTTGTTCACTTTGCCATCCTTCTTATCCGCCAAGTATTTGGGGTAGTTCCACTTCCAGTGATCATTCCCTTTGTAGTAGAAGCACTCAGTTTCAGGCTTAGGTCTAGCTTTGGGCTTCTTCATGGGAGTGGCAACTTGCTTTCCATTATTCTTGAAGTTCCCTTTCTTTCCCTTGCCCTTTTACTTGAAACTGGTGGTCTTGTCAACCATCAACACTTGATTCTTTTTCTTGATTTCTACCTTCACCAATTTCAGTATCGCGAAGAGCTTGGGAATTGTTTCCGTTATCCCTTGCATATTATAGTTCATCATGAAGTTCTAATAACTTGGTGATAGTGACTAGAGAACTCTATCAATCACTATCTTATCTGGAGGATTAACTCCCACTTGATTCAAGTGATTGTAGCACTCAGACATTCTGAGCACGTGCTCACTAGCTGAGCTATTCTCCTCCATCTTGTAGGCAAATTACTTGTCGGAGGTCTCATACCTCTCGACTCGGGCATGAGTTTGAAATACCAATTTCAGCTCTTGGAACATCTTATATGCTTTGTGGCGTTCAAAACGTTTTTGAAGTCCCGATTCTAAGCCGTAAAGCATGGCGCACTAAACTATCAAGTAGTCATCATACCAAGCTTGCCAACTGTTCATAACGTCTGTATCTGCTCCTGCAATAGGTCCGTCACCTAGCGGTGCATCAAGGACATAATTCTTCTGTGCAGCAATGAGGATAATCCTTAGATCATGGATCATGTATGCATCATTGCTACTAATATCTTTCAACATAGTTTTCTCTAGGAACATATCATAAATAAAACGAGGAAGCTATACGCGAGCAATTGATCTACAATATAGATATGCAAATACTATTAGGACTAAGTTCATGATAAATTTAAGTTCAATTAATCATATTACTTCAGAACTCCCACTTAGATAGACATCCCTCTAGTCATCTAAATGATCACGTGATTCATATCAACTAAACCATGTCCGATCATCACGTGAGATGGAGAAGTTTTCAATGGCGAACATCACTATGTTGATCATATCTACTATATGATTCACGCTCGACCTTTCGGTCTCAGTGTTCCGAGGCCATATCTGCATATGCTAGGCTCGTCAAGTTTAACCTGAGTATTCTGCTTGTTCAAAACTGGCTTGCACCCATTGTATGTGAACGTAGAGCTTATCACACCCGATCATCACGTGGTGTCTCAGCACGATGAACTGTAGCAACGGTGCATACTCAGGGAGAACACTTGTACCTTGAAATTTAGTGAGAGATCATCTTATAATGCTACCGTTGTACTAAGCAAAATAAGATCCATAAAGGATAAACATCACATGCAATCAAATAAGTGATATGATATGGCCATCATCATCTTGTGCCTTTTGATCTCCATCTCCAAAGCACCGTCATGATCACCATCGTCACCGGCTTGACATCTTGATCTCCATAGAAGCACCGTTGTCGTCTCGCCAACTATTGCTTCTGCGACTATCGCTACCGCTTAGTGATAAAGTAAAGCAATTACATGGCGATTGCATTTCATACAATAAAGCGACAACCATATGGCTCCTGCCAGTTGCCGATAATAGTGTTACAAAACATGATCATCTCATACAACAATTTATACAATCACGTCTTGACCATATCACATCACAACATGCCCTACAAAAACAAGTTAGACGTCCTCTACTTTGTTGTTGTAAGTTTTACGTGGCTGCTATGGGCTTCTAGCAAGAACCGTTCTTACCTACGCATCAAAACCACAACGCAGTATAGTGATTGCTTTTTGATCTTCAGAAAGAACCCTATTCATTGAAACCGATTCAACTAAAGTTGGAGAAACAGACACCCACTAGCCACCTGTGTGCGAATCACGTCAGTAGAGCCAGTCTCGCGTAAGCATACGCGTAATGTCGGTCTAAGCCGCTTCATCCAACAATACCGCTGACTCAAGAATCAACTAGTGACGACAAGCAATATGTATATACCCACGCCCACAACTCCTTTGTGTTCTACTCGTGCATATAACATCCAGTATAGACCTGGCTCGGATGCCACTATTGGGGAACGCAGTATTTCAAAAAAATTCCTATGATCATGCAAGATAAATCTAGGAGATTGTCACACCCCGGATGTAACTTGCCATATTTGTAACTCCGACTCTTGCCATTTCCGGCTTTAAGTTATGAGATTCCCTTCGTGGTTGGGTTTTGTTTTCGTTTTGCATTTTGTTCATGTCATGCATTTCATATCATGTCATCATGTGCATCGCATTTGCATACGTGTTCGTCTCATGCACCCGAGCACTTTTCCCGTTGTCCGTTTCGCAATCCGACACTACTACACGCACCGGCGCACCCCTCTTGTCTCTTTTCGTGAGAGGGTGTTAAACGTTCTCGAAATGGACTGAGATTTTCCAAGTGGCCTTGATATACCACCGGTAGACCGCCTGTCAAATTTCGTTCCATTTGGAGGTCGTTTAATGCTCCAACGGTTAGCCGGGTAACCGCAAAAGTCTCTTGTGTGTTGCAGCCCAACACCCCTCCAAAACAGCCCAATAACCCATCTAAACCACTTCCATGTCCTCCGTCGTCGGATCATGATCGTGTGAGCGAAAACTACACCTCATTTGGACACTCCAAACTCCCTCTACCTATAAATATGTGCTTCCCCTCCAAAATCACGGGTCCAAACCCTAGAAAATCATCCCCGCCGCCACCGGACGCGTCCGCGACGGCCGGACACGTCCGCCCGCGGCCGCCCGGTGAATCCCAGGCCGCCACGTGCCAGAGTCAGGCCCGCGCGCCTGCCGCCCGAGCGCCCCTCGCCGCGCCCCCGTGCCTCCCGTGCCGCCGCCCTTCGCTCTCGCCGGCCCCGCCGCCCGCAGATCCGCCGCACTGCCGCCTCGGCTTCCCTGCTCCGCCGCCACCTCGAGGACACCGCACCGCCGCCCTGCTTTGGCTCCGCCCTCGCCGGCGCGCCGCACCTCACCCGTGGCCACTCCGGCGAGCTCCTCCCTCGACGCCGGCGTCCCCCTCCTCTCCAGCCATCTTCCTCCACCGCGGCGTCCAACTCCGGCGAACTCTGTCCACCTCAAGAACCGTGCCACCGGAACCCTATATCTGGACCGAGAGGGTATATTTCATCTAAGTCATTTTCTGTAATATTTTTATGCCTCCTTTGACGTGTCATATCTCCTTGCATGTAGATCCAAATGATGCATATGATATATCAAGTTGTTCGTCTCGTTGAGCTCTTCATGGTAGAAGCATTGCCATGCATGTTACTGTCTGTTATAATGCCATTTTCATTGATACAAGAGTGCTATAAAATGTTAGGAGCTGGTAATTATCAGATCATGAGGTTTTGTCATTTTTGTTGCATTTGATGTGTGCATTGTATGAGCTTGAGGTTTACATGTGTTTTGAACTACATCATGCCATATTTACAGAGGTGCTTGTCTTGTATTTTTGTGATATGTGTGGTGACAATGTTGCTGTTTTTAGGGACTTAGGATTTTGGCAAGTCTTTGCCTGTTGTTATTTTGATGCCATGTAAAGTTGATGCTACAGTGAGATCCATGCTTATTTTGGGATGCTTCAGTAAGGATGTTTTGAACATGTGATTATGCTCTATCTATACATGCCCCCGTTTGCAATTATGGAGTGCTCTAGCATGTCTTGTTCTTGCTCTACTTTTGCTATAAAATGTTCCTGGCAGAATGTTAACATGTTAATCAATTTTGCCATGGTTGTTGTTAGTGATCCATGCATCCTATGAACTTGCTCTTGCCATGGTCAGCTTCATGAACATGTCATCTTGCTATTGATATGCTTGTTTTGTCATGCAATGCTTTGTGGTGAGTGGTTTGAGCTTGCAAAGTTGCTATCATAATTCTGTTTATGCCATGCTCTGTTTTTCTGCAAAGTCTGAAACTGTTAATAAAACTTGCTATGTTTACATGGTTGCCATCATATCTTCTGTGCCTTTTTGGCTCATGGTCAGTAAGGGACTTTTGATCTATGCTTTTAGTAGAATCATGCCATGCCTTGGTTTGCTATGATATTTTCCTATAGCTTCCTAATGTTGTTTTTGACATGTTAGTAAGTTTCTCTAAGTCTGTGAAGCTGATATCTTTTGCACTTTTGCCATGCTTGTTTGAACCTATTCTAGTGTGATTTAGCCATAGCTCAGTGTTCATGTTTTGTCAAGCATCTCTTGTACATCACTAACATATGATTTGTTGTTATGTTGGAGTGCAGTAGCTTAGTTTCTTGTTGCATTCTAGATGGCATCGTGCTGTTAATCGTAGAATTGTGTCATCCTTGTTTTGCTTGCCATTTGCAAACCATACATCCGTTTTCAGTGATCTTTATATCGATTTCAACTGAAATCAACTCATCTTTCCAGCGGCACACATGGTTTGCCAAGTTGATTCCTTGATCATTCTTTCCCTTCTGAAGCACGCATATGCATTGCATATCATGTCTTGCATATCATGCCATGTTTTGCATCATGTTGCTTGTGCATTGCATCGTGGTTGATTGTTGTTCCTTTGCTTGTGTTCTTGCCTTGGGTAGAGCCGGGAGACGAGTACGTGACCGAGGAACCTGTTGAGTACGCTAACGAGGATCAAGATTTTGACAACTCTGAGAACATTGCAGGCGAGATGACCATACCCTCGAAATCACTTCTATCTTTGCTTGCTAGATGTTTGCTCTATTGCTATGTCGCGCTCCATACCACTTGCTATATCATGCCTCCCATATTGCCATGTCAAGCCTCTAACCCACCTTTCCTAGCAAACCGTTGTTTGGCTATGTTACCGCTTTTGCTCAGCCCCTCTTATAGCATTGTTAGTTGCAGGTGAAGATGAAGTTTGTTCCATGTTGGAACATGGATATCTGTTGGGATATCATTATTATATCTTATTTACTTTAATGCATCTATATACTTGGTAAAGGGTTGAAGGCTCGGCCTTATGTCTGGTGTTTTGTTCCACTCTTGACGCCCTAGTTTCCGTCATACTGGTGTTATGTTCCTTGATTTTACGTTCCTTACACGGTTGGCTGTTATGGGAACCCCTTGACAGTTCGCTTTGAATAAAACTCCTCCATCAAGGCCCAACCTTAGTTTTACAATTTTCCTACCTACCACCATATACCTTTACCTTGGGTTCTGCAGACTCAAGGGTCATCTTTATTTTAACCCCCCCGGGCCAGTGCTCCACTGAGTGTTGGCCCGAACTAGAGTCCTTTGCAGTGCCACCTCGGGGAAACTCGAGGGTTGGTTTTAGTTGTACGGAGTGCTCATCCGGTGTGCCCTGAGAACGAGATACGTGCGACTCCTATCAGGATTTGTCGGCACATCGGGCGGCTTTGCTGGTCTTGTTTTACCATTGTTGAAATGTCTTGTAACCGGGATTCCGAGACTGATCGGGTCTTCCCGGGAGAAGGAATATCCTTCGTTGACCGTGAGAGCTTGTGATGGGATAAGTTGGGACACCCCTGCAGGGTATAAACTTTCGAGAGCCGTGCTCGCAGTTATGTGGCAGATGGGAATTTGTTAATATCCGGTTGTAGAGAACTTGACACTTAACTTAATTAAAATGAATCAACCGCGTGTGTAGCCGTGATGGTATCTTTTCGGTGAGTCCGGGAAGAGAACACGGTCTCGTGTTATGCTTGAATGTAAGTAGCTTCAGGATCACTTCTTGATCACTTATAGCTTCTCGACCGTGCGTTGTTTCTCTTCTCGCTCTTATTTGCGTATGTTAGCCACCATACATGCTTAGTGCCTGCTGCAGTTCCACCTCACTCCCCTTTCCTACCCATAAGCTTAAATAGTCTTGATCTCACAGGTGTGAGATTGCTGAGTCCTCGTGACTCACGGATACTTCCAAACAGTTGCAGGTGCCGATGATACCAGTGTAGGCGACGATACCAAACTCAAGTGGGAGTTCGACAAGGATTCGGGCCGTTACTATGTTTCTTTTTCGGATGATCAGTAGAGGAGCCCAGTTGGGACGATCGGGGATCTAGCATTAGGGGTTGTCTTTCTTTATTTTGGTTCCGTAGTCGGACCTTTGATTGTACTTTGGATGATGTATGAACTATTTATGTATTGTGTGAAGTGGCGATTGTAAGCCAACTCTTTATCCCTTTATTATTCAGTACATGAGATGTGTAAAGATTACCCCTCTTGCGACATGCCTACCATGCGGCTATGCCTCTAAGTCGTGCCCCGGCACGTGGGAGATATAGCCGCATTGTGGGTGTTACAGAGATGCATAGCAACGAGAGGGGAGAGTGTGTCTACGTACCCTCGTAGACCCAAAGCGGAAGCGCTAAGTAACGCGGTTGATGTAGTCGAACGTCTTCGCGATCCAACCGATCAAGTACCAAACGCATGACACCTCCGCGATCTACACACGTTAAGCTCGGTGATGTCCCTCGAACTCTAGATCCAGTTGAGGCCGAGGGAGAGTTTTGTCAGCACGACGGCGTGTTGATGGTGATGATGAAGTTACCGACGCAGGGCTTCGCCTAAGCACTACGACAATATGACCGAGGTGGAAATCTGTGGAGGGGGGCACCGCACACGGCTAAGAAATCAACTTGTGTGTCTATGGGGTGCCCCCCTCCCCCGTATATAAAGGAGGGAGAAGGAGGAGGCCGGCCTAGGAGGGGCGCGCCAATAGGGGGAGTCCAACTAGGATTCCCAATCCTAGTTGGAGTCCCCTTCCTTTTCCAAGAGGGGAGAGAGGGAAGGAGTAGGAGAGGGAGAAGGAAAGAGAGGGGGGCGCCGCCCCCTCCCTAATCCAATTCGGACTTGCGATGGGGGGGGGGGCGCGACCACCCCTTGAGTCCCTTCTCTCCTTTCCCATATGACCCATTAAGGCCCACTACTTCCTCCGGCGAATTCCCGTAACTCTCCGGTACTCCGAAGAATACCCGAATCACTCGAAACCTTTCCGATGTCCGAATATTGCCTGCCAATATATCGATGTTTATGTCTTGACCATTTCGATACTCCTCGTCATGTACGTGATCTCATCCAGGACTCCGAACAACCTTCGGTACATCAAATCACATAACTCATAATAAAAATCATCATCGAACGTTAAGCGTGCGGACCCTACGGGTTCGAGAACTATGTAGATATGACCGAGACACATCTCCGGTCAATAACCAATAGCGGAACCTGGATGCTCATATTGGCTCCTACATATTCTACGAAGATCTTTTTCGGTCAAACCGCATAACAACATACGTTGTTCAATTTGTCATCGGTATGTTACTTGCTCGAGATTCGATCGTCGGTATCACCATACCTAGTTCAATCTCGTTACGGGCAAGTCTCTTTACTCGTTCCGTAATGCATCATCCCGCAACTAACTCATTAGTCACATTGCTTGCAAGGCTTATAGTGATGTGCATTACCAAGAGGGCCCAGAGATACCTCTCCGACAATCGGAGTGACAAATCCTAATCTCAATCTATGCCAACTCAACAAGCACCATCGGAGACACCTGTAGAGCATCTTTATAATCACCCAGTTACGTTGTGACGTCTGATAGCACACTAAGTGTTCCTCCGGTATTCGGGAGTTGCATAATCTCATAGTCCTAGGAACATGTATAAGTCATGAAGAAAGCAATAGCAATAAACTAAACGATTATAGTGCTAAGCTAACGGATGGGTCTAGTCCATCACATCATTCTCTAATGATGTGATCCCGTTCATCAAATGACAACACATGTCCATGGCTAGGAAACTTAACCATCTTTGATTAACGAGCTAGTCAAGTAGAGGCATACTAGGGACACTCTATTTGTCTATGTATTCACACATGTACTAAGTTTCCGGTTAATACAATTCTAGCATGAATAATAAACATTTTATCATGATATAAGTAAATATAAATAACAACTTTATTATTGCCTCTAGGGCATATTTCCTTCAGTCGCGGTTCAGGACGAGGAGGTTGGCAGTGTCATCGATATGATCCTGCAGGTGATGAGGACATAGACCTGGGGTAGGGTAATAGGCCTGACCTATACGTCCTACCTAAGGTCCATGTCTTAGAATCAAAGAAGTTCAAGAGTAAACAAGGTGGGCCCAATAAAGGCGTCGAGTGCAATCCACTCGACCCACCATTCACTCGGAGACTACTTCTTCTTTGAGTCACTTGACTATTCAACCACTCCACCATGTAAAAGACCACTCGACATACAAGGAGACCTAAAGCCGTTCTGCACATCAATGGTCGGGAATTTACTCGTATATTTAATGATCATTTGTAGCACTTTATTACAGACGTTACCTATAACACTCTCTCTTTATTAACATTGAACCTTGTGTAACGGAGGGGAGCTGGGGTCCTGGCGCACTCTATATAAGCCACCCCCTCCTCTGGGACAAGGGTTCGCACCCCCTGTAACTCACACGCATATAATCCAGTCGACCGCCTCCGGGCTCCGAGACGTAGGGTTGTTACTTCCTCCGAGAAGGGCCTGAACTCGTAAAACTCGTGTGTACAACTCCTCCATAGCTAAGATCTTGCCTCTACATCCCTACCCCCCTATTCTACTGTCATACTTAGAACCATGACAGTTGGCGCCCACCGTGGGGCCGGTGTCTTAGCGACTTGTTGGAGAAGTTGCGATTTTTCCAATCCCCATCAACATGGTTTCGGGCGGAGGTTTGGCCGAGGGCCGCGAGATCCGTCTCGGCGTGCTCGTATTCGTCGCCGACGACTCCGCTTGGCTCCAAGAAGCGCCACTTGACGTCGAGGCGCTCCCCGTCCGCGGGGCAACGCACTTTCACGCGTGCATCCATGGCGTCCTCCTACGGCTGCCGTCGACTCAGTATCGGTCGGCTCCTGTGCTGACCTCCCTCCCTGCAGCCCGCCGGAGCAAACGTTCCGGTCGATCGAGGCTTCAGTGGTGGGTGAGGCATGTGGTGGCTCGCTAGTCGGCCACCCCCAAGTCGCGGCAATCGAGCCCGATGAAACTCTCTACGGCCTGTTCGACTGGCTCCGTAGAGACTGCATCCGAGTGTGACAACAGCGACCCTGCGGCATAAGTTTTGATGGTCAATGGACCACACAGTCCTCCTAGCTTCACCCGTGAAGACGGAGGCGATGGGGGCGGCGATCCGTCGCGTGTTCAAGAAGAGTACTGCCCCGAACCCCTCTCTTCGCAGCGGAGGGAAGAACTTCGCCGCCAGAACATGGATGCGCTTCACACTCGTATCGTTGGAGAAATCCCTGAGGCCCAAGCCTTGGAGGAGGCGCGCCTGGCCAACTTGGCTGAGTGCACTCGACTGGAGAACCTTCAGCACGCACTCGGCGAGCGTGGTCGGCAGCGTATCCCCGAGTACAGTCGACACCAACTTTTTCCGCCTCTGACTCAGGTATACCGAACTCCGATCCAGAATCTCGTAGCTGCGGCCCGAATAGCGGAGTCAATTCAACCTTCCCAGTCAGAAGTTGGTCGAGGTTTGGTGCAGATCCGGGCTTTGCTCCGAGCAGTGGGAGAGCAGAATACAGTAGTATCTCAGTCGCAGAATAGGATCCATAGCAGATCCGTGGTTGCAGACACAGTCCAGTCGGCTCACAGCCCGAGATGCCCCCGAGGCGTGAGGGACGTGGGGACCGGCGAGATCAGTACAGAAACCGCGAGCAGTATGATCACCGACTTGATCACGATGATCATCGTCGAGTGCCCACGCCTCCCCCAAGGAGTGGGTCATACGTGCCTCGGCAGCATGATGACATACGTCCTCACAGTGGTGGGCGAAGGATTCCAGTCGACCCCAGGGAACCGGGCTTTGATGCAAGATCTATTCTCGTTCAGGGTCTGGTCGACAGAAACAGAGCTCACAGAGAAGGCCACGACAGAGATTTTCCAACCAGCAGCAGAGTGCATGTCTCAGGTCCAGAGTGCTTCAGCAGAGCCATCAGGGCTGCGGTGATTCCTCCCAACTTCAGGTTGGCGACTGGAGTCAGTAAGTTCACTGGTGAGTCCAAGCCTGACACTTGGCTTGAGGATTACCGAGTGGCTGTACAGATTGGTGGTGGCAACGATGAAGTTGCCATGAAGCATCTCCCTTTGATGTTAGAGGGCTCGGCCAGAGCGTGGCTGAATCAGTTAGCGCCTGGTAGTATTTATACTTGGGAAGATCTTGCCCGAGTATTTGTCAGAACATTTGAAGTACTTGCAAACGGTCAACAGGGCTTACAGAATTACAGTGTTGCGTTCAGAAATAGAATGAAACTCTGAGAGATTATATGCAGAGATGGATCACGTTACACCATACAGTGGAGAATGTGTCAGATCACCAAGCAATTTGTGCCTGCAAAGAAGGCATTAAGTATCGGGAATTGAATCTGAAATTCGGTCGGATAGGAGATATGACTCTGACTCGGATGATGGAGATTGCCACCAAATACGCCAATGGTGAAGAGGAAGACCGTCTCCAGAGTGGCAAGCACAAAACAGTCGCCCACGAAACCGGAGGAGGGAACTCCAGTCGGAAGCAGAAGCGCAAAGCCGAGCCAGCTGCTCCTGGAGAATCCTTAGCTATGACTCAAGGAAAGTTCAAAGGGAAACCCAAAGGACCATGGAACCCCAAGAAAGTAAAAGATCAAGATGGAAATGATGTGCTAGATTTACCATGCCACATTCACACCAAGAAAGATGAAGAGGGTAATTTCATTTACCTGAAGCATACCACTCGACAGTGTCGACTCCTAATCCAGCAATTTCGAGAGAAACAACCCAAGGAAAAGAAGAAGGAAGCGGACAAAGTTGAGGATGAGGAAGAGGACGATGATGGTTACCCCCACATCAATTCCACTCTGATGATTTTCGCTGATGTTGAGAGTAAGAGTCGACTGAAAGTCATCAACAGAGAAGTGAACATGGTCGCTCTGGTGACACCCAGTTATTTGAAGTGGTCTCATACTACCATTACATTCGACCAGTCTGATCACCCAACGCACATAGCCACCCCTGGGAGGCAAGCGCTGGTGGTCGACCCAGTAGTCGAAGGCAATTGATTGACTAAGGTTCTGATGGCTGGTGGCAGTGGTCTGAATATACTGTATGCAGAGACGTTGAAAGGAATGGGCATTCCAATGTCCAGACTCAGTGAAAGCAATATGAGTTTCCATGGAGTTATTCCTGGCAAGAAGGCTGCGTCACTCGGCCAGATCGCCCTTGATGTAGTTTTCGGTGATTCCAAGAATTACCGCAAAGAAAAGTTGACATTTGAAGTTGTGGATTTCCAGAGTGCTTATCATGCTATTCTGGGCAGGCCAGCTTATGCACGTTTTATGGCTCGGCCATGTTACGTGTACCTCAAATTGAAGATGCCTGGTCCTAAAGGGGTGATCACTATCACTAGCAATCGAAAGAAGGCAGAAGAGTGCTTCCAGAAGGGCTCAAAGATCGCCGATGCACAGATGGCAATAGTGGAGTTGCAGGAGTATCAAAAAAATGCAGATCCGAGTGATTTGTTGCGAGCTAAGAAGCCTGCCACGGATTCAGCATTCCAGTCGTCTGGTGAAACGAAGGCGATTCATATTCACCCAATGGATCCCAATGCTGCTCTGACTCACATTTCAATAACACTCGACTCCAAATAGGAAGAAGCGCTCATCCAGTTCCTCCGTGAGAACTGGGACATCTTTGCGTGGAAACCTTCTGACATGCCAGGTGTTACCAGGGGACTGGCTGAGCATCGTTTGCGAGTCGACCCAAAAGTGAAACCAGTCAAAGAACATCTTCGACGGTCCGCCGTACAGAAGAGAAAGGCAATCAGTGAAGAAGTGGCTCGGCTTCTAGCAGCTGAGTTTATCCGAGAGATTTACCACTCCGAGTGGTTAGCTAATGTTGTCATGGTCCCAAAGAAGGACAACTCACTTCGCATTTGCATTGACTTCAAACATATCAATCGGGCCTGCCCGAAAGATCACTTTCCTCTCCCTCGCATCGACCAAATAGTCGACTCGACTACAGGGTGTGAGCGTTTGTCCTTTTTGGATGCTTATTCCGGGTATCATCAGATCCGTCTGTATGGACCCGATGAGATAAAAACAGCTTTCATCACCCCATTTGGGTGCTTCTGTTATGTCACTATGCCATTCGGCTTGAAGAACGCTGGAGCCACATTCATGCGGATGATTCGGAAGTGTTTACTCACTCAGATCAGTCGGAATGTGGAAGCATACATGGATGACATTGTGGTCAAGTCACGTAAAGGTTCCGACCTACTAGTTGACCTTGCCGAAACCTTTGCCAACCTCAGAAGGTATGATATCAAGCTTAATCCATCAAAGTGCACGTTTGAAGTTCCAGGCGGAAAATTACTCGGTTTTCTTGTTTCCGAACGAGGGATCGACACTAACCCAGAGAAAGTGGGTGCCATACTCCGGATGAAACGCCCTGTGCGTGTGCATGATGTCCATAAGCTTACTGGTTGTTTGGCCGCCCTAAGTCGATTCATTTCTCGCCTTGGTGAAAAGGCACTGCCTCTTTACCGACTCATGAAGAAGTTAGATAAGTTTGAGTGGACTCCTGAAGCTGATGCAGCATTTGCAGAGCTTAAAGCCCTGCTTTCCACCCAGCCGGTGCTTGCTGCTCCAATCAGCAAAGAGCCTTTACTGCTTTACATTGCAGCCACTTGACAAGTCGTCAGTACAGTACTTACGGTCGAGTGGGAAGAAGAAGGAAAAGCTTACAAAGTTCAGCGCCCAGTATACTATGTCTCTGAAGTTTTGACTCCATCAAAGCAAAGATATCCACATTATCAGAAGCTTGTTTATGGGATTTATATGACCATGAAGAAGGTTACACATTACTTCTCTGACCACTCCATTACAGTCGTCAGCGATGCTCCATTATCAAAGATTCTGAACAGCAGAGATGCAACTGGTCGAGTGGCAAAGTGGGCGATTGAACTTCTTCCCTTAGATATCAAGTTCGAGGCAAAGAAAGCTATCAAGTCCCAAGCAATAGCGGATTTCCTCGCCGAGTGGATCGAACAGCAACTGCCGACTCAAGTTCACTCAGAGCACCAGACCATGTTCTTTGATGGTTCCAAGATGCTGAATGGTTCCAGTGCTGGGGTAGTACTGGTATCCCCCCGAGGAGACAAGTTCAGATATGTCCTCCAGATTCACTTTGATTCCTCCAATAACGAAGCAGAATATGAAGCACTCTTGTATGGGTTACGTATGGCCATCTCACTCGACGTCCATCGCCTCATGGTCTATGGTGACTCAGATTTGGTAGTCAATCAAGTGATGAAGGAGTGGGACGTCAGAAGCCCAGCCATGACTGGCTACTGCAACGCGGTGAGGAAGTTGGAAAAGAAGTTTGAGGGGTTAGAGCTCCATCATATACCCCAACTGAAAAATCAAGCAGCCGATGATTTAGCAAAGATAGGCTCCAAGAGAGAAGACATTCCCAGTAATGTGTTCCTGGAGCATATTCATGCACCTTCAGTTCAAGAAGATCCCTTCACTGAAGAGCCCCCATAGCCAAAGAGTGCCACCGATCCGACTGAAGTCGAGATTCCAGCCGTGGTCGACCTAATCATGGATATTTTGGTTATTACTCCCGACTGGACAGTGCCGTACATTGCGTATATCCTTAGGAAGGAACTCCCAGAGGATGAAGAAGAGGCTCGACAGATCGTCCGTCGATCCAAAGCCTTTACTGTGATAAGAGGACAACTGTTCAGGGAAAGTGTAACCGGAGTCAGCCAGAAATGCATAACCCCAGAAGAAGGTCTAGCGATCCTCAATGACATCCACTCGGGGACCTGTGGCCACCATGCGTCCTCTAGGACCATTGTGGCTAAAGCATACCGAGCTGGATTTTATTGGCCACGAGCAAATGAAATGGCGAAAGATATAGTCGATAGATGTGAAGGCTACCGGTTTCACTCCAATATGTCCCACAAACCCACGTCAGCCCTAAAGACCATTCCACTCGTCTGGCCCTTTGTTGTTTGGGGATTAGATATGGTTGGACCGCTGAGGACTGGTAGGAGCAGCTTCACTCACGTGCTTGTAGCAGTCGACAAGTTCACCAAGTGGATTGAAGCCAAGCCTATCAAGAATCTGGAAGCTAGTACTGCCGTCAGCTTCATCAGAGAATTGACGTTCAGATACAGAGTTCCACACAGCATCATCACTGACAATGGATCGAACTTCGATTCAGATGAGTTCAGAGCCTTCTGCGCCTCCCAAGGCACACGAGTCGACTATGCTTCAGTCGCCCATCCCCAGTCGAATGGACAAGCAGAGAGAGCAAATGGCCTGATTCTCAAAGGATTGAAACCCCGACTGATGCAAGACCTCAAGCATGCAACAGGCGCCTGGGTTGATGAACTTCCATCAGTTCTTTGGGGATTGAGGACAACTCCCAATCGGTCGACTGGCCAAACTCCATTCTTCTTGGTCTATGGAGCTGAAGCTGTTCTACCGAGTGACTTGCTTCATAATGCACCACGAGTCGAGCTCTTCTTTGAAGATGAAGCAGGACAAGCTCGACAGGACGCAGTCGACCTCCTAGAGGAGGAAAGAGAGATGGCCTTGATCCGGTCGACCATTTATCAGCAATACTTGCGTCGATTCCACGCCAGAAATGTGAAAGGTCGAGCCTTTCAAGAGGGAGACTAGGTTCTTCGAGTGGATCAGCAGAAACCACACAAGCTCGCTCCTGCTTGGGAAGGCCCCTTCATTGTCACCAGAGTGCTCCACAATGGAGCATACCACCTTTACAATGTCGAGCATAAGAAGGACGACCCACGGGCTTGGAATGCGGAGTTGCTCCGCCCCTTTTACACTTAAGTACTCATTCGAATAAAATGTAATAAGAAATACCTTTATAATTTTCTTATCAAAGACAAGAGCTTTACAGTCCTCGTAAACGATTGTTTTTGCTTTTATTTGCATCTGAAATCCCCCAGTGGGTGACTTAGCTACGAATCTGTTTCGCCTAAGTTTAAAAGAAAATCCTACCTAAAATCCTACCGAGTGGTGAGCAATCCCTCCCACTCGGGGGCTTAGCTGCAGTCCAGTACTCGCCTAAGTTTGTAAAATCCTACCGAGTGGTGAGCAACCCTCCCACTCGGGGGCTTAGCTGCAGTCCAGTACTCGCCTAAGTTTAAAAATCCTACCGAGTGGTGAGCAACCTCCCACTCGGGGGCTTAGCTGCAGTCCAGTACTCGCCTAAGTTTAAAAAATCCTACCGAGTGGTGAGCAACCTCCCACTCGGGGGCTTAGCTGCAGTCCAGTACTCGCCTAAGTTTAAAAAATCCTACCGAGTGGTGAGCAACCTCCCACTCGGGGGCTTAGCTGCAGTCCAGTACTCGCCTAAGTTTAAAAAATCCTACCGAGTGGTGAGCAACCCTCCCACTCGGGGGCTTAGCTGCAGTCCAGTACTCGCCTAAGTTTGTAAAATCCTACCGAGTGGTGAGCAACCCTCCCACTCGGGGCTTAGCTGCAGTCCAGTACTCGCCTAAGTTAAAAATCCTACCGAGTGGTGAGCAACCCTCCCACTCGGCTTAGCTGCAGTCCAGTACTCGCCTAAGTTTGTAAAATCCTACCGAGTGGTGAGCAATCCTCCCACTCGGGGGCTTAGCTGCAGTCCAGTACTCGCCTAAGTTTGTAAAATCCTACCGAGTGGTGAGCAATCCTCACTCGGGGGCTTAGCTGCAGTCCAGTACTCGCCTAAGTAAAGTCTCCTATCCGCAAGGACGACGAGGTGCAGGTCGACTGCAACCTTCTCCTTCGACTGCCGCACAAATACAATGCGCTCCATCCCTATCCGCAAGGACGACGAGGTGCAGGTCGACTGCAACCTTCTCCTTCGGAGCTGCGCCACAAATACAACGTGCGCTCCATCCCTATCGCAAGGACGACGAGGTGCAGGTCGACTACAACCTTCTCCTTTGGAGCTGCGCCACAAATACAACGTGCGCTCCATCCCCATCTAAGGACGACGAGGTGCAGGTCGACTGCAACCTTCTCCTTAGGAGCTGCGCCACAAGTACAACGTATTGAAGTCTCCACTTCAGGGCTACATCTCAAAGAGCAAATTCCACGCAAAGGCAAATACAAGCATATTCAGAAATAAACCAAGTTCAGATAGATCCTAAAAGTTCCAGGCGACGGATCAAAAGTATTCGACCATTAAGCCCGAAGGAGTTTAACGGTTACACAATCACTCGGCATTCCGAGGCAAATAAAGGTGGAGCATAATGTTTTTCGGTCACGCGTCAGGAGAAGGACTGGCTGGGTCGCAGAAACTGTCAAGGTCTATGTTGTCTGCAATACGAGTGGCGGCTTCAAGGAAAGTGTCCATGAAGGACTGGAAAGTGTGTCTCTTGGTGTTAGAAACCTTGAGTTCCGCCAGCTTGTCTTCTTTGACGTATTTGCAGTGCACTCGGACCAGGGACAATGCGACATCAGCGCCACAGCGAGCAGATGACTTCTTCCATTCTTGCACTCAGTCAGGGATTTGATTCAGTCGAGCCATCAGGGACTCGAGATCTTGGGACAGTTCCACCTGAGGCCAGAGTTCGGCATCAACACGAGTCATCGCCGCTTTCAGGCGGGCAAGATAAGTAACCGCGCTGTCCATGCAAGATTCCAACCGCAACACATTCATCGCAACATCATCCTTGACTGGACAGTTTATGGGGTCAAGACCCATCTCGACCCGCCCAGTTTCCGCTTAAAAATCTTGACAAAACTCTGCACAGTCGAGTGAATGGTGAGTCGATGATATAATTAGACTTGACAGTCGACAGAAACAAGTCAGTCAACCATCAGTACCTTCAAGGTTTAAGACCAGCTTTGCAGCAAGCTGGCCTAGATAAGACTCCAACTCGCCCTTCTTAACTTTGAGGCTCCCAAGCTCGTCAGTCAGCTTGTCCTTGTCCTTCTTCAGTCGCTCGACCTCCCGATTGGCATCAGAAATAGCAGTCTTCAGTTTGGAACTCTCTTCTTCTAGCTTGTCGACCGAAGCAAGCTTCTTGTCGGCAAGCGCAGTTTTCTCTCGCGCTTCCTTCTATGCAGCAGCAAGATCCAGATCCTTCTTCTCCAAAGCCTGCTTCATTTTCTCTAAAGAAATAACATTCTTCAGACGGGCTTGGAGTTGACGGTTTTCACTACGTACATCTGCTCGAGTGGAGTCACTCGGTTAAAAAAACGGAAAGGAAAAGTGCCAGCAACAGTAAGATAAACAGTTCATGATCGGTTACCTCCCATGGCAGCTACTTCATCGCGAGCAGTATTGAGATTCTTTTTGGCCAGTTCAAGATCAAGGTTGAGGCTGATTTGTTGCTAGTTCAGTGTAGAGAGTTGAGCACCGAGATCACAAGATTTCTGCGGCCTACACATAAGACTTGTCAGTCGACTGAAATGAAAGATATCACTGCGACAGCTACTCCAAGACTACCATCCAAAGAAAGAGAGGTTCAGATTCTCAGACCACAGTCGACTGCCCGCAGTCAACTATGGTCTCGGGGACTACACCCAGTGGGTGCACTTAGTGTGCCCCTACTGGTTTTAATTCCACTCGGCATGGTCCACCCAACGCGAGTTGTAAAAAATAAAGTTTAGATTCTCAGACCACAGTCGACTGCCTGCGGTCAACTATGGTCTCGGGGACTACACCCAGTGGGTGTACTCAGAGTGCCCCCACTAGTTCAAAGATTTAGCCACACCCCAGTGGGTGATCAGACAAGAAATATGACCAACTAACCTGGACATTGGTTTGCAGAGCAGCTTCGGCGTTGAAGGACACCTGGGTGGCCTCATGCACCACTTTCATTTGCCCCATCACAAGATTTAACTGAAGAAGAGCTTCCTTGGCAGCAGTCGATGGGTCGTCCGGAGTCTGATACGCAGTAAAAAGCGATGCTGGCAGAGCAATCAAAGCAGCTGCAGGATCTGAAGCATGGAGTTGTATTGGTGCAGCAGAAGTCTGAGCAGCTGATCCTGATGGACAACCAGTCGACAGCGGGACAGCGAAGGTGACGTTAGTTCGAGCCGGATCTGTCGATTGCTCGACTGCCGCCCCAAGCATCACGGTCGACTGAAGAACCTGGACCTCAGACGCTTTCCCGCCCAGTTCCTTGTCTTTCCTCCTCCTCCCCCTTAGCGGTACTTCTTCTTCATCATCCGGGAGCACAACAACGTCCCGTGGAACTGCAATAAATAGATAAAGTCGTACCGATAGCTGACAAACAATCCAGTCATCCAAATAAATTCGAATCGGGTAGACTTACTGGCTTTGGAGGTAGCTGCGTCGTCGGTTTCCTCGTTGACCGGATTCTTGTCAATGTCCGTGTCAGTCACAGCTGAGGTCAGGCTGTAAAGGTTCATCATCCATTCGGTCAGAACAAAAAAGTCGGTCAGAACAAGAAAATACAGGAAGAACATTTACCCAGAAGCAACAGGAACGTCCATGTTGATTCTAGGCAAGGTCTTCCGAGCCTTCGAAGGATTGACCTTGGGCTGCTTGGTGACCTTCTCAGCTAATTCTGGAGTCGGAGACCGAGCGCATTTTTGAGATGGAGCACTCGACGCCATAGCTTTACCGCGCCTGCCCATGGGATCATGGTGCTGCTTGGATCGACGTTCAGAACAAGGCAATGAGTCGGCTACTTCCTCATCGCCCGACTCATCGCTCTCATCTTCATCATCGTCGGCTGGTGACTCCCACTTGCCGCTCTCCTCCGCACTGTCCTCGCTCTCTTGGTCTTGCTCCAGAGCTTGTTCACCATTGGGCATTGAATACATCTCCGTGTAAATCTACAAAACAAGGAGCCGACTGCAAGTCAGTTGGATCAACAAACAGTCGGAAAACACGTCTAAAAGCTCAGTTGAAATGGCCAAACCTTGTCTGGTTGGTTTCTGTCGCTGAAAGGGTTGACTCTCCTGGCGCCCCTGGGGTTGTCCTTGTTCCCGGTGATACCCCTCAGCCACTCGCCACTGTTTTGGTTGCCACCTCCTCCGGATGAACCCGGGCAGTGTCACCAGCCCCGGAGTACATCCACATGGAGTGGTCACGAGCTTGGAGTGGTTGGATGCGCCAACTGAGGAACACCTCTAGTAGATCCATGCCAGTGACACCTTGGTTGATCAACTGAACCACTCTCTCGATGAGCATGCCTGTCTCCGCCTTCTCCGCGGCAGTCACTTTCAACGAAGATGGAGTTTGAACACGATCAAAAGAGAAAGGGGGAAGTTCAGTCGACTGGCCTGGCGTCACGATGTCCTGGCAGTAGAACCAGGTCGACTGCCAGCCCCTGACCGACTCCGGAAGAGTCATCGAGGGAAAAGAACTTCTTTTCCTCTTCTGAATACCCAGACCCCCACACATCTGGATAACATGGGTTTTCTCGTCGTTCGAGTTCGCTTTCTTCACTGTTTGGGAGCGGATGGTAAAGATGTGCTTGAAAAGACCCTAGTGCGGTCGACACCCTAGGACATTCTCGCACATGGATACGAACGCGGCAAGATACGTGATGGTGTTGGGAGTAAAATGATGGAGTTGGGCCCTAAAGAAATTCAAGAAACCCCGAAAGAAGGGGTGTGGAGGAAGCGAGAAGCCGCGGTCGACATGGGTGGCGAGCGGAACGCACTCACCCGGTCGCGGCTGCGGTTCCGTTTCCCCCTCCGGCAGCCGCGCAGACTCGTGGACGATCAACCCTAACTCGGCCATATCGTCCAAGTCCTCCTGTCGAAGCGAAGATCGGATCCAATCTCTCTGGATCCAACCCGACGACAGCCCCGAGCGCGATGAAGACCCCCGATTCGTCTTCCTGCTTTTCGTCGCCCCCGTCGCCTTCTTCGCGTGTTCCAGCGCCGCCGTTCTCTCCTTCCCCATGGCGGCGGAGCGGTGGCGTCGAGAGTGGAGAAGCCGGATGGGGTGAAGGAGCAAGAGGAAGAAGAAGCAGAATGGGCACGCACAGTGCGGACGCCTCGGTCTCGCCGCTTTTAAAGGTCCACTTCCGAGTGGCTGACGCGTTGGTCCGGCGATCCTGTCAAATCCCTCAAACAGTGACGCACGGGATACGTGGCGAAAAAGGTGGCGCGGAAATCGAAACGCCCTGTCTATCCACTCCGCTTACCACGGCACGTTCCGTCTGGCGCGCTCCTACCGAAATTTCGAATCCTGCGAAATCCGGGATCCTCGGCAACTGATCACGCCAAAGATTTCGCATCAAAGATGACACTCGACAAGCGACGTTATAAAAACCAATCGGTAATTGCTGAATCGATCAAGGCGACTGAAACGAAGCCGAAAGTTCCAACACTGGCCTCCATTCAGAGATGAATTCTTGAGAAAGGCAAGAGTCAAGGCAAGATCAACTTCAACCTTCTTTTCACTCGGACCTCAATCCATTCGGGGGCTAATGATGAGGACATAGACCTGGGGTAGGGTAATAGGCCTGACCTATACGTCCTACCTAAGGTCCTTGTCTTAGAAGCAAAGAAGTTCAAGAGTAAAGAAGGTGGACCCAATAAAGGCGTCGAGTGCAATCCACTCGACCCACCATTCACTCGGAGACTACTTCTTCTTTGAGTCACTCGACCATGTAAAAGACCACTCGACGTACAAGGAGACCTAAAGCCGTTCTGCACAACAACGGTCGGGCATTTACTCGTATATTTAATGATCATTTGTAGCACTTTATTACAGACGTTACCTGTAACGCTCTCTCTTTATGAACATTGAACCCTGTGTAACGGAGGGGAGCTGAGGTCCTGGCGCACTCTATATAAGCCACCCCCCTCCTCTGGGACAAGGGTTCGCACCCCCTGTAACTTACACGAATATAATCCAGTCGACCGCCTCCGGGCTCCGAGACGTAGGGCTGTTACTTCCTCCGAGAAGGGCCTAAACTCGTAAAACTCGCGTGTACAACTCCTCCATAGCTAAGCTCTTGCCTCTACATCCCTACCCCCCTATTCTACTGTCAGACTTAGAACCACGACAGCAGGTTATACTCACGAAAGAGGAGATTGAAGTATGTCTTCCAGGCATAAAAATTCGCCTCTTTGTGGGAGAGGATGACTGGAACGCGACGTTCGATGGGAACATCACGAATGTAGGCAGGGTCAGGGAGGGTGGCGGCGGAGGAGTCGAGGGGGTTCGGCGGGCGCACTGCCGGAGGGGTGGAGGCGGCGGAGTGGTTGGAGAGATCGGAACCAGACATGGCGGAGGGTTCAGCCGGGGTAAGGTTAGGGTTTCGGGTGGCGGCGGGCGGCTAGTGGAGCAGAGGCGACAGGGGGGGCTAGCGGCAGGGTTAGTGTTTGGTGGTGGGCGGCTAGCGGCGGGGTGGGTGGTGGCAGGCGGCTAGCGGGAGCAGAGGCGGCAGGGGGCGGCTAGCGACGGGGTTAGGGTTTGGAGGTGGGCGGCTAGCAGCGGGGTGGGTGGTGGCGGGCGGCTAGCGGCGGGGGTGGTGAGCCGGGTGGAGGGATCGCGAGGTGAGGCTACGACAGCGGCAGGGAACCAGCGACACACGGGGAGTAGCAGGAGGAGAGCTACGGCAGCAGCGAGAGGATCGGTGGCGCAGGCGTAGCGAGGCTAGCGGCGGCGGCTGGGTAGCGGCGGCGACACGGCTAGGGTAGGAAGAATCGAATGGAGGCTGATACCATGTAGAAGATTATGCAACTCATGATATATTGACCGGGTGCAATATGCACGTATATATAAGTACATAGGGGAGCCACGTCCTCAACTATACATGAAAGGAGGAGAGTTTGTTGTACAAGAAATACACATGCAATATCTACATCTTAACAATAACTAAATTAAAAAAAATTGTGACTAGGAGAATTCCCATACAGTGAGAAAAATTATCTTCTTATTAAGATCTGCTAGCTAAAAAAAATTCAAATACGTATCTTTTTTTTGTCTCCCTCTCTCACCTCAATAATTTTTCTATGTGTATTTATTAGCTAAAATATCAGACACGTGCACCTGGGTGTGAACAGTAAATTCATTTAAAAGAGCAAACACATTCAAAAAAACTGATTTCTTTTTTGGGCATCCAAGATGTTTGAATGCGTATGTGCGTGCAAAAATCTATGGTGTTTGGACATTCGAGGAACTCTAGGAAAAAAAGAACCACCATAGTATAAAACCTTGAGACTGGAAATGAAATGAACATGCGTGCTTCTCCTCGATGCGGAATGAATGTTTCAGCTCGACCCTGAATTTCAATTGACTGCACGTCTGCACATGCGTGCACCGGAGCAGAACTCAAACATGTATACATTCCTGTTACAGAACAATGGACATTCGGATGGCTGGCAAAAACTATGGCTCTTTTCACCGTTACGCATGTCGCTTGCTTCTTTTGAGAAATGACATGATGTTGCTGCCATGGCTGCCTTTCTTCTTCTTGTGATGACCCCCTGCAGCAACGTGAACATCCTGCATAAAATTCAGAGGAAAAAATTCTTATGCATCAAGGTAAAAAAGAAGCATGCATCACTGAATAGCTTGCTCAATGCTTAGTTGTTTGGAAAAATGTGTGTAAACCAAAAAACTGTGATGGTCTAGGCCTAAAAAACTTGTATAAGCAGAACAACTGTTTGCTAATGAAATTCGCGGTAAAAGCTCTACTCCCGGATAAAACGCCTTGGCTCGACTGGATCGCCTTGCAACACCCCAATGCTCTTATCGCCCCACAAAACAGCCATTCCTTCATCGGCCGCACTATAAACCAGCAACTTCCGGTGCTCCATGCCATCTCCTTTGTTCTAACCCACTCTGGCACAAACACTTATTTCTGGCTAGACGCATGGATTCACCAGAAACCTCTCGCTACATTATTCCCCTGCCTTTACTCTCACACCACTCTACCCCTAGCTCGTGTGGCTACTGTTTTTAACTACGGTTTAGATTCAATCCTACGGAACCACCTAACCTCTAATGCTTCTGCCGAGTTGTGTTCTGTGCTGTCTCTCCTGCAGGATTTCCAGGTGTCGCCTGGGCCAGACGAGCGCTACCTAAATGGTGGCCTGTGTTTCTCCACCAGGGCCGCCTACACGCTCACCATGGCCGACGCCTCGGTCAATGACGTGCATGCCATTCCAATATGGTCTTCATGCGTTCCAACCAGGTGAAGATCTTTGCATGGCTGCTGTTCCGAGATCGACTCAACTCCAAAAGCAACCTACTCCGCAAGCACATGGTCGCTGACTCACTATGTCCACGTTGCGGGTTCAATGGTGAGACACGCTCGCACATATTCATCGACTGCCCACTCGCGCAACGGATATGGCAACGGATTGGCATTTGCCCCTCGGCCACCGTTGACGATCTTTGGGACTGTCGTCTCCTCTCTCAGCTAGATGCGGCCATCTGGCACTCCAACGCAACTGGGTGGGCTCGTCTAGGTGTAGTTTTTGCGATCATAACAAAAATATCAAACACCTCTTTCTCGATTGTCCGTTGGCTAAGATTCTGTGGCGGTCGATTCGTGTTGCGTTTAATATTAATCAGCCCACCTCTATCAACATGTTATTTGGAATATGGCTTGATGGGGTTGATTCTGATACTGCAAGACACATTCGTGTTGGCGTTTGTGCTTTATTTTGGGCAGTATGGAACTGCAGAAATGATTTAGTCTTTAACAGATCAACAAACATTAACTTTTTGCAGGTTATCTTCAGGGCCACGGCGTTCATCCGTATGTGGTCGCTACTCACTCCGACGAAGGCCAGGGAGCGTTTGGTTACTGCGTCTACCTGATGGGAGATGGTAGCTCGGGATATTTTCAACCGGTTTGGATGGCGGTCATGTAATAGGATAGGCATGTAGTGCTCCTATTGTATTTGCCAGCCGGTTGTGGCTTTGGATCTTAGCTCTTTTGAGCTTTCGTTTATTTTCGCACTACGACCTTTGGAGACTTTGTTACTGGATTATCTTTTTAATAATATGAGCCGTATGCATCTTTCTGATGCAGAGGCTGGGGTAAACCCCATTTTTGAAAAAAAAATCCTCCTCATTATTCTATGGAAGATCTGGGACTCGAGAAATGCTATGACCTTCAAGCAGCAAAACCACCACAGTACCCTCACCCTTAAGAGAATCATTGATGATCTCATGCTCTGGACACACAGGATGAAGAAAACAAAGCAAAAACAGGCCGCCTCCTCATGGCGTTCCTACCTCTTATCACGATTACACATGCCTATGTAATTTCACCTTGTAATCAGTCGAACGATGGGTTACAAACATTGAGAAATATATTCAGGTGGGGAGCTCCCCCTCCGGTGATTTTTCAAAAAAAACTGAATAGCTTACACACTTGGCAATGTCGTGTTGATTTCTTGGTGTAGATGTGTCTACAACACATATTTCTGTAGTATGATATAATATAGGAATACCTCTGCTCTGAAGGAAAATGACCTCGCTGTGGATGCTGGGTTTCCACCGTCTGCACCCGCCACGGCATGCTCCCTCCCTAATAAGATCACCATGGCATTAGCCACACGGTAAATCAATCATGGCGATATGAAAAGAGTAAGCTTAAAACAAGTGGGAACAACTTGCTATGTTATTAGTAGTTGAAGGGATGCTAAAAAATGTTACTCCCTCTGATCCAAAAAAAGTGTCGAATTTGAACTAAAACCACGACACTCATTTTGAATCAAAGGGAGTATATAAAGGGGGAATTTTGATCAGCTATAATGATTGGGATCCTTCTTCATAGTAGCATGGAAGCAGAATAGCTTTACGGTGCCAAATACTCCACAATTGCTCATAATATGTTTCATGTCACAATTTTTTTTTACCGATGGTTGATTCAGCATCATATGGCTTCAGAGTGCGAGTAGCTCCTGGCGCCACTGTGCTATTGAGCTTGAGGGGTTCTTCTGGGTCATCTCTGCTGAGTGGAAACGCTGCTAATGTCATACAGTGATACAAATTGCAGACCACAGGTACAAAGAAAGAAAGAGTGAAAGAATCTAAAGTAACAGGTAGCGAATAAACCTTGACTTGGCAACATTTTCCTGGTTGTTTCTTTCAGTAGCTGTAGTGGAAAGTGTAACTAGTCAGTAAATCATAGCAGAGCTGAAGCATTTTGCATGTTCATCATATAAGTCAAAAAGTTTGAAAACTGTACATTGGGAAAGGTAACGGCGATGATATTGAACGGCGCCAGCGTCCGCACGAACGGCCAATAGTTGGAGAGAAATTGCATACTGTTCGCATGTCAAGAGCCTCTGGTAACATCAAGAGAGCAAACAAAAGTTCAGTGAGCATAGCAGGGTTTCGGTCGATATCAACAGTCAAGCTCAACTTTGTAAGTCAACCGGAATAAGGAAACAAGTGGTGCATACTAAATTAGAACAGAGACGAATTCCCAAGCCAAAGAGCACCCAAAGTATCTGAAAACTAACCAGTGTGCATGTACCCTCTCAACTTTCAACTGTTACTTTATCATCATCATAGATATGGCTCAGTGTTTAATCCAAACTGTTTCTGGTAACTACACCAGATATTCACATAATTTGTTTACAGCTACAAGTGGAGAGAATACCCAACCTGCTTCAGGAAGCTGATCTTCTGCTCTGTTTGCATGATCTCAGTCTTGTCCTCCAGCTGGTGCTCAAGCTTGGATGAAACGGTCCCCAGATGATCAATCACTGCCACTACCGCGTTGCAGATGTAGCTCTTTGTACTGTCCAGGATTCTTCACCACCATGCGCAGGAAATGAAAGTTACACGCTGCCATCAAATTCCACCACCAAACAGGGAAGACAGAAAATGTATTGAAGTGAGAGAATCGATGGAAGTGCTGCGCTCACAGCCTCTTCTCCTCGGTGGCGAGGAACGCCTTCTCGCAGCAGTCCGCCGCCTGGTGCAGCTGCGACTGCAGATCCTTGAGCTCCTGCAAACCCGAGCGAACGCGCCGGACGACACGCAAGCTTTAATCAGAGGCGCGCAC